>NC_045161.1:425000-525000 GCF_900700415.2 Clupea harengus | reverse complement strand
CAACAGAAGCCTCCCTTGAGACCAGCACATAGAAAGGCACCATGTGCTGAGGGGGATGGTTAGTGTAAAGTTTTTTTTCTTTTCCCAAAGTTAACTTCCTGTTGAAGTATCCTCAAACATTGTTTCATTAACAAATACAAATCAGTAAATCAGTTGCTCAAATCAAGCCCTCATAAAATGATTCCTTACTCATGAACACATAAAATATGTAATGCATATGCAGTTGTAAGTGGTACAGTACATACGTTTGATAATAATAATCCTTAATCCTTATAATTATAATCCTTTGTATGTTGTCATGTACCCCTTTCTTTTAGGCTTTGAAAGAAAAGCTCCATTTGTGGAGGAGTCGACAATAACTGTAAATTATGATGAACGCATCGGACGTGGCTCCTATGGAACAGTTTACAGAGGATCATACCAGGGAAGTCCTGCTGCTGTAAAGATGATGGAAATAGGAGACAATCCAGTGACTACAAATGAACTCATTATACCTGGGTAAGACCAGATGTGTGTATACATTTGTACATACGCCTTCGTGTCTTACATTGAAGTGGGACTTGTACCCTATGTAATAGACATTCATTCCATTGTGGTAGTAATCATTAATCTAATACTGTCACAGACATTAGATGACACACGGATTGATGGTAGTTGGACGTTTATTGAACCAGTCACAGCCAAGGGTCAGGGGGAAAAAACGGGAACAAAAAGCAAAATGGGGATAAAAGCTCATTAGATATACTTAAACGTAACTGGAAAGCACAAAAGATCAGGATCCGAAACTGCAACCCCTAAAAGGTTAAACAGGGAATAACTCTGACTAAACTTGAACACAAAACGACCTGGGTGAAACTTGCGGTATATTCCATGCGTGAGAGCAGACACCGGAGTGAGGGGAGTGAGGAGGTTAGATAGGTGAGTGCCAGGTGTGTGTGATCAAAACTCAGGTGATTGTGAACGAGGTGCAGCTGGGGGTGTAGTAGTCGGAGGGGGCGTGGCAGGAGCAGGATTCAGTGTAGACGTGACAAATACATTGGTTGTTGTGCATTTTATTTAACAGTCATTCTGGAGACCATTTAAGACATCTGAACAACAAAATATTCTAATACATACAGTAAACATATGCTGCCTGAATGATCATTAGCCTTCAGTTCTTGTTTTAAAAGTGTTATTACATGAAAATAAAGTCTTAGTTGCAATTCTTTCTTCAGGCGTTTGTCTCACCCCAACATCGTACGGATGATTGCTGTAGCCAGAAGTGAGACACACGTCCTCATTGCTAATGAGTATATCCATGGAGCCAACTTGCAGGAGGTTCTTTACAAAGACACTCCCATCAAGGTAGTGCATCATCATATTGGGTGTTTGGAGAAATATGTACAGTGGTGCTAGAAAGTTAGAGAACCTCTTAGAGATTCCGGAAAATCTGCATAAATATGACCTAAAGTGTAATCAGATCTTAATCTTTGGCCCGTTCTTCCATACTGCAGTACTCTGTAATAATGGGCTTTCTTGAAGGACCCCACTGCCTCATGTTCTATCACTGCATTTCTGTTGGAGTTTAGACTTTGACCTGGTCGTTTCAAACTGCAAAATGCCCTCTGCCTTAACCATTCTTTGGTACTTGTGTGTTTAGAGTTGTTGTCTAAAGGAAGGCCAATGACTCTCAACTGTTGTGTGAGTGTTGAATGTTCATGGAAATGTTTTTTGTTGATGAATATCCCATTGGCTTCTCTTAATCAGTTTTGATGACTTAGATGAAGAGTTGGTCACATTTAAGGTGACATTTATGCAGAATTTTTTAACGGGTTCACAGACTTTCTTGCACCACTGTAAATAATATTACTACATAGTAAAGAATTCCTAAAAAAATATTGCTCTATAATGCTCTTTAAGTTGCAGGACAAGGATAAGCTGTTTGTGGCTTTAGATATTGCCATGGCTGTTGAGTACATACATGGAAAAACAATCATCCACCAAGATCTGAAGCCAGCAAATATAATGGTTAGTACTTGAACCTCATGTTTTAAGGGATGGGGATGACTATATATTTCGACTTCATATTCATAAAAACCTCATATTTATTCTTAAAGCTATCGAGCTGTAGAATTATGGCATATCAGATCTAAATGTTCTAGACCTGAGAAGCAGGTTTTTACAGATTTTTATTCTAATTCAAATTGTACATTTAATTTACTAAATAATTGTACGTATATTTTTACAAGATTGCAGCAGACAACACAAAGGCCTACCTGACTGATTGGGGCTTGGCGAACCTGAAGGAAACGGTGTCGATGACGAGAGAAGACCGATCAGGGGCTCTCTGTGGCCCAATGGGTGGAACTCCACGCTACATGGCCCCAGAATGCCTCGTAGAGTGTGAGAAATGCAGCACCATGTCAGACATGTGGTCTCTTGGCATCACTCTTCTGGAGATGTTCACCAACTCTCAGGCCTGGTCTTACAGTAGCATGCAGGAGCTGCGTAAGCTTCTTTACACTAAAGAAACTCCTCTTGCTCTGACTAGATTACAGCCTGCTCTTCATGACATAGTGAAACCATTGATAGAATATGAACCCAAATCCCGCATGAATGCCAAAGACCTGGTGATACTGTTGAAGTCAAAAGTTGATCTCACCAAAAGATACGGGTACAAATGGTAGGAAGACAGGAGTGAAAGATCAAGAGATCTTTCTAAGCCAGTGGTTCCCAACCTTTTTTGGCTTGTGACCCCACTTTGACATCACAAAGCTGTAGTGACCCCAGATATTCAAAATATTTGTTTTCAATCAAGTGGGCCTAATAGAATTACAAACTATGTTGCAAGTAAACGTTCATTTTAGACCACATTAAGTGAGGATTTTATGGGCTGCAAATTAATTCATTCTGAACAAACAATGACAAGGCTAAGTAGGCTACAAATATGAGCTAAATATGGGCTCACCATATTTAATGGGACGGTTGAGCTTGCACATCTCGCTGCAGCCTTTCAAAGTTGGGTGGTATAGTAGACAGAGTGCATCTCATCTCTGCCGTTACATCCAGTTGCGAACGGTACTTTGATTTCATGCACACAAGAGCACTAAATCCGGCTTCACACAAATATGTGCTTCCAAAAGGAACCAACAGTTTTAAAGCACACTGTGAGATCTCTGGGTACTCTTCTCTTGCGCCAAACCAGAATTCCTCCACCGCCATTCGCGAATGCAGCCCCTGTTGCGTTCTAGCAAGAAAGATTTTGGTTTCCCCACATATTCTTTATGTGTTGTCTCAAAATGTCTTTTGAGCTTGTTGGGTTTCATGCTCTCGGTAGACAGGACATTACTACACAGCAGACATTTAGGCTTCTCCTCGTTGTTTTCAGTTATGCTAGTAAATCCATACTGAAGGAAGTTTTCATCATATTTTCGCTGTCTTTTTGGTGTCTGTTTCTGAGTTTCACTTGAAGATGTTGGCGACTCGCGTGGGTGAAGAAATCTTTCCATTTTCTTAATTGTATTTCTCTCGCTCTGATTTTCTTGCTAGCTAGCTTACTTTGCGCGCGGTTTATGTTTGATGTTATGTTTATGTTTATGTTGATATGTGTGGTCGTGTGAATCAAGATATGCCGAGTGCCCGCATTTTATTTGAATTCGATTTTTATGAGGAGTTGTTTTGAATTGTGTGTGGTGTTTTTATTTTTATAATAAAAAAAATTATTGATATGTTTTTGCATTGATCACTTACTATTTCAGGCGACCCCATTTCAATTCCATGCGACCCCACTAGGGGTCACGACCCCAAGGTTGGGAACCACTGTTCTAAGCTGTTGAATCTGATGTGTATAACCAATGCTGATATATTGAATGCAGGTTGATCACTCTAGCCTGTTAATGTCAGCATGTATTCCTTCGCTCCTTTGTGCTTGACTGACCTCACTGCAGCCATGTTTAAATATATATAGGATATTTCCTAGAATTTGTCAAAATTGTGTCCTTCCAGATGTAAATCAAGTGCATTCTGCACCGTGAAATATTCCATTCTTTGTGAGTGTTCTGGGCTCTGTTAATGGTGAATAATACAAATGTCTCCATTCAGTAAAATCAAACCAAGCAGAGCATGGAGAACAATGAGGACAATCAAATGCCACACAGTCAATCATGATCCGTAGCCATGGGAGTGGGGTGTATACAGATATTATACAGATATTACAGTGTGCATTGATTGTGTCAGTGTTGATGTCCACAAGGAAAGTAGTGCAAAGAGTGCAGAGAGATAGTGTTCATGTGCTTGTGTGGATAGTGCAAAGATAGAGTACTTGTGCTTGTGTGTGTGAGGATAGTGCAAAGTGATATAAATAGTAAAGACTGTGCAATGGGCTAGTATAGCCAGTAAAAGAGTAAAAAGATAAAAAGATGGACAGTGGGATGGAAAAATTAAGAGCTGAGAAGAGGAGGGGAGACTGAGGAAGACTCATGCAGAGAAGTCCATCTCCCTCCCCCTCCCCTTCTGTGTGGCATTAAAAAGCTGGATGGCCCTGGGGACAAAGGACTTTCTCAGCCTGTCCGATGAGCATGACAGTGACAGGAGTCTGCCACTGAAAATGCTCCTCTGTCCGTTAATAGTACTGTAAAGTGGGTGGTGGTCATTGTCCAAGATGGTCAGCAGCCTACTCAATGTCCTTTTCTCCGCCACTGATGTTAGGCAGTCCAGTTCCATGCCAACAACAGCTCCTGCCCTTCTCACCAGCCTGTCTAGTCGCCCTGCATCCCTCTTCTTCATGCTGCCTCCCCAGCACACCACAGCATAAAAAAGGACACTGGCAACAACAGACTGGTAAAACATGCGCAGGAGTTTGTTGCAGACATTGAAAGACCTCAGCCTCCTCAGGAAGTAGAGCCGGCTCTGACCCTTCTTATAGATGGCATCTATGTTGGCTGACCAGTCCAGTTTACTGTCCAGATGAACTCCTAAGTACTTGTAGGTTTTGACCACCTCCACACTGACACCCCCGATGGAGACTGGTAGCAGAGGAGGCTGAGACCTCCTAAAATCCACCACCATCTCCTTGGTCTTGGTGGCGTTCAGCTGCAGGTGGTTATTCCTACACCACTGCACAAAGTTGTCCACCAGGCTCCTGTACTCACCCTCCTGTCCATCCCTGATACAACCCACAACAGCAGAGTCATCAGAGAACTTCTGGATGTGGCACGACTCCGTGTTGTAGGTGAAGTCTGATGTGTACAGGGTAAACAGGACAGGTGAGAGCACAGTCCCCTGTGGAGCGCCGGTGCTGCACAACACAGTCTCAGATACGCAATCTTTCAGCCTGACAAACTGTGGTCTCTCCGTCAGGTAGTCAGTGATCCAGGATACCAGGTGGGCGTTCACACCCATCTGCACGAGCTTGTCACTCAGTCGGAGGGGCTGGATGGTGTTGAAGGCACTGGAGAAATCAAAGAACATGATTCTCACAGCACCTTTCCCCTTGTCCAGATAAGAGTGTGCCCTGTGCATTAGGTAGACGATGGCATCTTCCACGCCCTCCTTCTCCTGGTAGGCAAACTGCAGCGGGTCGAGTGCATGGCGTACCTGAGGTCTGAGGTTGTGAAGCAGCAGTCGTTCCATGGTCTTAGATATGTGTGATGTAAGAGCGACTGGCCTGAAGTCATTCAGCTCACTGGGGTGCGGCTTCTTCGGGATGGGGATGAGGCAGGAAGTTTTCCACAGAGTAGGCACCTTCCCTAGTTGGAGGCTCAGGTTGAAGAGATGCTGCAGAGGCTCACCCAGTTCCACAGCGCATGCCTTGAGGAGTCTTGGACAGACTCCATCGGGGCCGGCTGCTTTCCTGGGGCGCAGTCTCCTCAGCTCTCCTGTGACCTGATCCGCCGTGATGGTGGGGGGGAGGGGGGGGCTCTGTGTGGTCGCCTGGGGGAGGGGTGCAGCTGTGTAGAGTGGCAGAGGGCTGGAAGCTGGAGGGAGTGGGGCCACACTGGCTGTGGTCAGATACGTCTGGAACGTGGCTGTGAAGGGCAGTCTGTTCAAAACTGTAGTCAGGCTAGCTTTGACTGAGGCATAGTTATTTGGAGTTACACGTCAGTGGAGAAGGAACACAAAACAATGTAACCAGCCTAAGCCAGCCCAATGGAACCAGCCTAAACCAGCCCAATGTAACCAGCCTAAGCCAGCCCAATGTAACGTGGTATAAAAAGAGAAAAAGGTCAGAATAGCTAAAAAGGTCACCACTGCTGCTACCAGTGGAATAGTTCAAATATCTGGGGGATATCCAACATACACCTGACACAGAACTTAGTTGAATTCATAAGCTTGACAGTTTATTGAGCACTTCAACGGGCTGCACACCACATCCTAACTACAGACCTGCACACCACATCCTGACTACAGAACGGCCAAACCTAGTGGCTAGCTTCCTCCAATGTATATATATCTGTATATATCTGTATCTAATCCTAACCCTGTATATATGTATATATCTGTATCTAACCCTAACCCTAACCCTGTATATCTCATAACCTATCTCTAACCCTAACCCTAACCCTGTATATATGTATATATCTGTATCTAACCCTAACCCTAACCCTGTATATCTGTATATATCTGTATCTAACCCTAACCCTGTATATCTGTATATATCTGTGACTAACCCTAACCCTAACCCTGTATATCTCATAACCTATCTCTAACCCTAACCCTAACCCTGTATATCTCCCCTCCAAAAGTCAGTTTCATCTTTTTCTCTTAGTCTTCGTCCCAATCACTGTTTCAAAATAAAAGTCACTGCGCACTTTACGTGCTACAATAAGAACACTTTAGCAACCACTAAAGCACTATAAGTTCCATAGCCATACCATAGCAAACATCATAGCAATACCTCAGAATCCACCATAGCAACTAACCTTACTAACCTATCAACACCCTAGCAACCACTTCAATTACCAGAGCAAAATCCTAGTCCCCCCTTTGGCCACCAAAGCAGCACCATAGCAAAAACCCAAACAACCATAGCAAAGGGGGGACCCATCTGCTTGACAGTTTCTGTTCAATTAAATTAAATCAGTCATGTTTATTTAACTTAACAAATCCACTTTATTTTTAGAAATTTTGACCAGACACAAAGATTTGAAAACAATGCTCGAAGAAATTTCACTGCCGTAAAAAGTTATAACATTGAGCATCATTCAAAAAGTGAAGTAGTAATCCCATTAACTATCAAGGTCAAAGCACTAAAAGGAAGCACTACAAATATACATATAAACTAAACTGTTTTATTAACTGAATTCATTTGCTAACGCTTACATTGATACCTTGATACATTATAACTATATGATTATGTACATTGCAACACAATTATAAGTATGTAACAGCACTTGGTTGACATGGTGTTTAATATGCTTTAACAACATGATGTACAAAGAAAAAGATAATAGCACAGTGGTAAAACAAAATGTAATAGACTGAAATAAAGTTCAAAATGAAAATGCATATTGAACACTAGGTGATCACAGCAGTATAGAATAACTAACTGGATTTAGGACAGAAATAAATAATTAAAGTCATTAAATGTAAATGTACATATTTGATTGTTTTGGTAAAACAGTGGTAGGAACGCCAGGGATGTTAGGCACCGGCCAACAAGTCCATTCTGAATTACATTTCTTGATTTTTTGAATGGTCTAACATTATCTAAATCTAAAATTAAAGGAAAATAATGTTTAAAAAAGATCTGTCTTCAAAAATTTCATAGTGGATTGTAGATTTTCTAGATCCCCCCCCCCCCCCCCCCCCCCCCCTGTTGCGTTATCATGTGAATGCACAGAACTAGGTTAGCTGAACATGGCTACTGCAAAGAAAAGGAAGTTTGTCAAGATAAATGGATGAATGATTTATCTTTTGTTGAGGTGAAAGGAAAGCTAGCATGTTTAGCTTCAAGAAGTACAGTCATGGACAAAAATATTGGCACCCCTGCACTTCCTTTAGATAATGCACAATTTCTCCCAGAAAATTGTTGCAATGACAAATGCTTTGGTATTCACATGTGTATTTCTTTTGTTTGCATTGGAACAACACAAAAAATCTGAAAAAATGCCAAATCTGACTTGATTCCACACAAAACTCCAAAAATGGACTGGACAAAATTATTGGCACCCTCACTTAATATTTGGTAGCACACCTTTTGGAAAAAATAACTGAAATCAATCGCTTCCTGTAACCATGAATGTCTTACAACTCTTTACTGGAATTTTGGACCACTCTTCTTTTTCCAACTGCTCCAGGTCTCTCACATTTGAAGGGTGCCTTCTCTCAACTGCTGTTTTGAGATCATGCCACAGGTGTGCTATGGGATTAAGATCTGGACTCATCTCGGCCACTTCAGAACTCTCCAGAGCTTTGTCTTAACCATTTCTGGGTGCTTTTTGAAGTGTGCTATGGGTCATTGTCCTGCTGGAAGACCCATGACCACTGACGGAGACCCAGCTTCTGACACTGGGCCCTACATTGCGCCCAAAAATTCTTTGGTAGTCCTCAGATTTCATGATGCCATGCACACAGTCAAGGCATTGGGTTCCAGAAGCAGCAAAGCAACCCAAAAACATTGGTCCACCTCCACCATGTTTGACTGTAGGGACCGTGTTCTTTTCTTTGAAGGCCTCATTTCGTTTTCTGTAAACTGCTTTACCAAAAAGCTCTACTTTGGTCTCATCTGTCCACAGGACGTTCTCTCAGAATGATTTTGGCTTCCCCAGGAAGGTTTTGGCAAACTCCAGTCTGGCTTTTTTATGTCTCTGTGTCAGCAGTGGGGACCTCCTAGGTCTCCTACCATAGCGTCCCATTTCATTCAAATGGCGACGGATAGTGCGAGCTGACACTGTTGTACCCTGTGTCTTCAGGGCAGCTTGAATTTGTTTTGGAGTTGTTCTAGGTTTTTTATCCACCATTCGAACAATCCTTTGTTGCATTCTGTCATCAATTTTTCTCTTCCTTCCACATCCAGGGAGGTTAGTGACAATGCCATGGGCTGTAAACTTCTTGATGACACTGCGCACAGTGGACACAGGAACATTAGGATCTCCGACGATGGATTTGTAGCCTTGAGATTCTCCGTGCTTTTCTACAATTTTGGTTCTCAAACCCCCAGACAATTCTTTGCTCTTTCTTTCTTTTGTCCATGCTCAGTGTGGTATACACAGACCCACAACACAAAGGTTGAGTCAACTTTGCTCCATTTTAACTGGATGCAAATGATTTATATGTTACCAGCATCCGTGACTTGCCACAGGTGAGTTTAAATACAAATTAAAGGAGCATTACATGCTTGAATTACAATTATTTCTTACAATTTTGAAAGGGTGCCAATAATTTTGTCCGGTCCACTTTTGGAGATTTGTGTGGAATCATGTCAAATTTGGCTTTTCTTGTCTGCTTTTTTGAGTTGTTCCAATGCAAAAAATAGAAATCAACATGTGAATACCAAAGCATTTGTAATTGCAACAATTTTCTGGGAGAAGTGGTGCATTATCTGACAGAAGTGCAGGGGTGCCAATATGTTTGTCCATGACTGTAGTTTGTTGTTGTTGTGGAGCACTGTGTGGTTAGGTCTACTGTTTGCTTCGGTTAGGCTAGCCACTCATAGTTATACAGTTGTTGCCTCAGCTAGTTGCGGTCTTAGTTAGTAACTTTGGGAGTTGTTTTTGCTTTAACTTGGGCTAATTAATATGAACTGTTTATTACGGCTGCCTGCTTAATGTCACACAGCCTGGCATTTTTGTAAGGTTTTTACGAGGGGTTGGTTTTCAGCCACGATCGATTAGGTTTCTTTTAAAAAGCATTTCTGCACTGAAGCGTCATCCCTTGTGTGAAACCCTCCTTGTGTGAAGACCAACTTGTGTGAAGACACCGAGCAAGGACGCGGGGGAGGACGCGGGGAGGACACGGGCGAGGACACAGGGGAGGACACAGGGCAGGACGCGGGCGAGGACATGGGCGAGGCAGTTCCACAGATGAGCCTCTTCCTTGGAGCATCCTCCTCCCATGGCTTGTTTCATCAGAACCTCAGAGGTCTCTCAAGCAATGAGTTCTCCTCTCTGGTTGCATCTAATCTACCTACTCCGGGTTCATTCTCGTCACTAGAGGTTTATGATGCTACAGACACTCTTTGCTCTACACTGAGTTATTGTCTGGATAACGTATGTCTACTATCTACAAGACCTGCTTGAACAAAACCCCGTCACCCTTGGCTCACTGGTAATATTTGTAAAGTATGTAAGGAACTTAGAGCTGCTGAGAGAAAATGGTGTAAAGCCATAGATGCCAATGAGATTGGTAACAAGCAGGCTCTGTAATCAGCCTTTTCTTCCTCAGTCACAGGTTCTAAAAAGGTATTTTACCAAGAAAAGGTTGACAATGACACAGACAGTAAGAAACTATTTTCTACTGTCAAGAATGTCCTTAAACCTCCACTTCTGCCATCAGTTACCTCCATCTCCGCTGATGACTTTGCAACTTTCTGTACTGAAGAAGTTGCTTCCATTAGTGCCCAATTCTCTGATCCCCCTAAACAGGTTTGACCTCGTCTGGATATGGAGCATCATTGAACTCATTCTCCCCCCTCAATCTCCCCCCTCAGTAACAAGTCTGAATGCTTCTTCAACATAGTTGTCCTACGCCATGTCCTCTGGACCCCACTCCAACCACCCTTCAGTCTCTCTTGCCTACAATATTACCTGCCATCACGCATCAAGTCAATGCTTCACTCAGTTTGGGAAACTTTCTGCATCATTCAAACAGGCTCTGGTTACTGCTGCTTATGGAACTTTCACTTCACCCATCTGATGTGAAGAATTAAAGACCTGTCTCCATTCTTCCCTTTTTGTCAAAGATTCTTGAAAAGGTTGTCCTCAAGCTAATTTCTGATTTCCTGTTTCAGAATAATTTGCTAGATGCAAAGTCTGGTTTTAAGAGTGGTCATTGAACTGAAACGGCTTTTATCTGTGACTAAAGTATAGAGAGGTGCAAAAGCTCTTGTTCAACCATCATTCTACTTGTTAGCAGCCTTTGATATAATGAACCCTGACACCCTCCTCTCTATGCTGTTCAAACTGGGAATTTCGAGGAAAGCACACAATTGGTTTGTATCGTACCTCAGTGGACATTCATTCAGTGTTTCTTGGCAGGGACCAGTTTCAAAATCTCATGACCTCACTACTGGTGTCCCCCAGGGATTGGTACTTTCTTTCTATCTACACACAGACACACACAGACACACTCACACACACACACTCAGAGACACACACACACAGACACACACACACACACACACACACACACACACTCAGACACACACACACACACACACACACTTCCTTTGGTGGGGTCATCTGTTCCCATTTGGTTCTCCTATTACTGTTATGCAGATGACACTCAGCTCAATCTTTCATAAACTGATCTTATTATATAACCGTATTCCCAGCCAATCCAGCTATCCCACAAAATACTAACATCCAACTTGGTTCATCTTTATTGACCCAAACTAAAGCTGCACGAAACTTAAATGATGACCAACTTGAAATTTGTATTTTAAATTCATATTTTTCTCTAATGTTTTGTAAATCGCTTTGTACAAAAGCTTCTGCTAAATACCTTAACCTTAGCACCAGATCTTTGCACACGGTAAAACAGGACAAGGTTTGTGCTGGTTTGAAAATACAGCACTGTGGCTTTCAGATGGTCTGCCAGGGCTTGATGTCTCTAGTTTTATGCCTAGAACACGAATCAGCATCTGAGTTGGATGCCAGGCATAATTCACAGGTTGATCCAGGGGGATCTGTCATTGTATCCGTAAAATCTGCAAAGTTCAGATAGTTCCAGGAAGGCTGCAAAGGGATTTATAGATGTGTGTGTTGTCCTTGCTTCTAGCACAATGCTGGCAGCTATATTTTGAACTTGTTGTAGGGTTTATAAGCACATTTCTGTAGGTAAGACAGATGCCCAATCCAGCCTGGTTTGCACGTTCAGCCACTGATTGTATGTTGTGTACTTTTGAAATGTTGCAGAGCAGGACATTCTTCCATCTTAAAGATCGTACTACGTTGGGTTTTCCATGTCTCCAACCAGCCAAGGTGACTCCTAGATTGTTTGCAATTTATTTGGCCTTCAGTGATGATTAAGGCCAACGTTTTTTTTAAAGGTTTGTTGGTCAAGTTTATTAAAACCTTTGAAAATCTGAAAACAACAATTCGAATAGGATGTCGGATGTTGGATGCATCCTTTGTTGACCACACATTTCATAACAGGGAGTTAACTTATCAGCACTTAGTGATGGTAAGATTAAACTTCATGAAGCCTTGAAGCTTTCCACTCAAATGTGTTCATTTCTCGAGGCTTTAAATGCACTTTAGGGACACCTGCTGGTCAATGGCAATACAATATGAGAAAAATTCTCGTTGAGATGTGCTGTAACCAGTTGGTTAGCAAATACCTGATGCATTAACATGCATACACATGGAAGTCACGTCAAATTAATTAAGTATTTGTGTTATTTTCTGAAACTGTTCACGTATGATCTGGGTATTAGTCTTTTCATAGTAATGTTGAGAGTTCTCTACACGGTATCCAAAACTCCCATCCTGTAATAGTAAGGAGCATCAAAGACTGTGTGTGTACTTCACCAAAGGGTTTCACCAAGAAGGCAAGAGTGAGGATGAAGATGTTTTATTTATCTAATAGCAGATGTGCAGTGGTAAGGGGGAGATGTTTGTGCTGTAAAATACATTGTACTTTTGGTCACTATTCTTCACTTTCCATTTGATTCATTGTCTCTGTGCTTCGTGGGTCTCAGGATATAGAGGAGAACTGCAAGGACTTTGGCAATGCCAATATAACATAACATAACATAATGTAATATATAATATATATTCTGATCGTTGAAGGTTTATCTGGGTAGTGTAAGCCATTTTTACACTGAAGATTCTGGAAAAAGGTGGAAAACATTGCAAAATGATCTGTGACAACATGAAATATTATGCTTCTGAAACTATAGCCTACAAGGTAGAGAAATCTAATGAGAGTTCTCTACACGTTGCTGGCTCCATCTCAATCAACACATTCGAAAGCAAGTTAAAGCGTTGTGCCAAAATGTTACCTTTTCTTGAGTAGTGGTTAAACGAGGCTTTGAACAACACGGGTGACGTCATTTCACCAAAACACATTAGCTTGAATATTCTCTCCCTTGTACGTCGCTTTGGACAAAAGCGTCTGCTAAATGACTAAATGTAAATGTAAATGTAAAACGATGCCAGCCATGACACAGAGCACAGATGGGAAGTGCTTCTAAGCTTCGGTTTCAAGAGGAACATCACCATCAGCACTGGTCTTAGTATCATTACTACAGTTCAGAGTAATTCAAAGATGACTTGCGATACTCTTTCTGCCCATACAACCATGAGGCAAACCAGGAGCGTAGTCCCAGCAGTCTACACCAAACCTAACACCAAAATGTTAAGGTTCTTTGGCTAAATTTACACAGCATTTATGCCCACTATGTTACAGCTGCCAACCCCAGGATGGGCAGTATCTGCCATATGATGCCCTTTGTGCCAGGTATTTTAACAAGGGTATGCTAACACAGCCATAAAGGCCACAGGACTGACCCAAAATGAAAGACTGGAAGATATCTGCTCAGCGTCCTTCACATCAATGTCTCTTACTCATACCTCAAAATATTAGCCCAAATTGGTGTTGCAACTGGGAGGGCACATCACATCACTAAGAGGGCACATCACATCACTAAGAGGGCACATCACTGGGCACATCAGTAGGGCACATTACATTTGAAAACCCCTCCTGTGGGGGCAAAGAAAGAAAACCCTAACCCGAGTGCAAAAGGGAAGAAAGTTAACTATTTTCAAACAGCTGGCTTCAGTTCTTGAGTTCTTAGTTGTTTGATAACCCGATGTGACAACTTACCCTCTGTGTGGGACAAGTTCCCCCATGTGTAACATATGCCCCCCCCCCGCCCCGCCCCCCACACTCTATTAAAGTTCCCCCCATGTGTAACATATGCCCACCCCCCCCCGGCCCCCACACACACTCTATTAAAGTTCCCCCATGTGCAACATATGCCCCCCCCCCACACACACTCTAATAAAGCCCCCCCCCCCCCCCCATGTGTAACATATGCCCCCCCCCCCCGCCCCCCACACTCTATTAAAGTTCCCCCCATGTGTAACATATGCCCACCCCCCCCGCCCCCCCACACACACTCTATTAAAGTTCCCCCATGTGCAACATATGCCCCCCCCCCACACATACTCTAATAAAGCCCCCCCCCCCCCCATGTGTAACATATGCCCCCCCCCACACTCTATTAAAGTTCTTCACTTGTGACTACGTTTTCACTGTTATGATATATTGTTCGTGCTTAAGACAAACTGAAAGGCTAATTGTATTACTGTTTTTAAGGTGCTCTACTGTATATTCATTTTGCCACTTTTAGGATAAAAGCTAACAGTAATTCATTTTATACCATATATTATGAGACCCAGTCTTGGATTTGCTCAATCATGAAAAAGGTTTTAATCTTGAACAACGGTGGCCACCATTGTGAGACAGAGCCTGAGTCCCACTGTGTGTGTGTGTGTGTGTGTGTGTGTGTGTGTGTGTGTGTGTGTCAGAGCCTGAGTTCCACTCACTCACAGAGCTTCACCTAAGACGTGTGTGTGTGTATGTGTGTGTGTGTGTGTGTGTGTGTGTGTGTCAGAGCCTGAGTTCCACTCACTCACAGAGCTTCACCTAAGACGTGTGTGTGTGTATGTGTGTGTGTGTGTGTGTGTGTGTGTGTGTGTGTGTGACAGAGCCTGAGTCCCACTCACTCACAGAGCTTCACCTAAGACATGTGTGTGTGTATGTGTGTGTGTGTGTGTGTGTGTGTGTGTGTGTGTGACAGAGCCCGAGTTCCGCTCACTCACAGAGCTTCACCTAAGACGTGTGTGTGTGTGTGTGTGTGTGTGTGTGTGTGTGTGTGTGTGTGTGTGTGTGTGTGTGTGTGTGTGTGTGTGTGTGTGTGTGTGTGAGACAGAGCCTGAGTTCCGCTCACTCACAGAGCTTCACCTAAGGTCCTAAGCCATATCTGATTTCTCCATTGAATGCTCCATGTTAACTGCTCTCTGAGAACCAGGGGTGTCTACATTCTACATTCACGAGGCCTTGGAGACAAGGCACTTTGATTTGACCCCTTGTCACACCTCACTCCTCACTCCGGTCGACTCATCATAAGTATATTCACCCAGAAATGGTTACATTCTAGCCAAAATCCATATAAAAGTAACAATTACAACTATATATAAGATACATTGAATTATTGACTATGGCATATCATTATTAACTCTAAATCTTAAATGCTGGTTCCTTCAAAGCTTCTGCCAAATCCATAATCATAATAGCATAGTTGAACCGTTGAAAGCATATGCCCATTCCTCTGGTATCTGGTAACCAAAACTCCCATCCCGTAATAGTAAGGAGCATCAAAGACTGTGTGTGTACTTCACCAAAGGGTTTTACCAAGAAGGCAAGAGTGAGGATGAAGATGTTTTATTTATCTAATAGCAGATGTGCAGTGGTAAGGGGGAGATGTTTGTGCTGTAAAATACATTGTACTTTTGGTCACTATTCTTCACTTTCCATTTGATTCATTGTCTCTGTGCGTCGCGGGTCTCAGGATATAGAGGAGAACTCCTTGAGCAGAAGATCCTGGCTGAGAGTGTTGAGAGAGACGTTCTTCCTCACATTCAGGCTGATGGACCGCACCTGCCCAGACGAGGAAGAGGAAGAGAACAAGAGTCAAAAGAAAGGCAAATTCAACAGTTTAAGATCACGAAAAATCATTCAAACACCATTCAAAATGAGATTACCTTGTTTCAGTGTTATGTGTGAAATCATTTTTAAAGGGCTAAGATTCATTTTCAACAGTTTCTGTAGCAATAAAAGTCAGGTGGCGCAACCACGTATTGGTAAAAAAAATATCCTGATCTCTCTGGGCAGTACACTCGCAGATCAGCCATTTCTGTCAAAGCTGCTGGAACCCTTTTGTTTTTGTTCTCATTCTTCTTTTTCATTATTTGTCTCCGCTAAAAGTGTTTTAAAAAAAAAACATAAGGCCTAGAACATTTTTGACAATCATTTTTCAGAGCAAATGCTGTCTGTGATACTGACTGGGTACTTCCCCTACATTCGTCTTCCATCTGCTGTCATTACTCAAGTCTACTTGACAGAAGAGTTTTACAACAACAACAAATCTGCATGTATATGATCACATGATTGGAAGCTAATGATGTGAAAGTGTTTCATTTAAGTTTATTTCACAGCCCTTGTTGGTAAAAAGATGTCCATGTCAATAGAACACTGCCTTTACTTTATAGTCTTGGAATTTCAGCACGGAAATAAGAGCACAGTAGACTCACCAGCTCTTTGAAGAAGGCCGCCTCCTTAGGCTGCTCTGAATAGCGCTCAAACTGGTCGAGTCCATCTTGTAGTTTTAGGGTGAGTGTGTCATAATTGGAACGAACTACCTCCAGTACCTGTGGGGAGAAAACATGTAAGGCAGGAGGGTCAGTCCACGTCAAATGAGCCAATTTAGGAAAACCTTCCCGCTGGACCCCTTCATATTTTCTTTATGCACTTATGTGTTTGTGTGCCTCTACATCTCTAAAACCGCAAAACTATACCTCCACATTGCCTTAGAGTACACTCCCCCTATGTCAGAAAAGTGACTGTGAGCTGTTTTGACTACTTCACACTATGTTATCTAACTACTTCACACGATGTTATCTAACTACTTCACACAATGTTATCTAACTCCTTCACACGATGTTATCTAACTACTTCACACGATGTTATCTAACTCCTTCACACGATGTTATCTAACTCCTTCACACTATGTTATGTTATCTAACTACTTCACACTATGTTACTACTTGAGATGCAGGCCTAATTTTTGGTGTGCAAGCAGTCCAGGTACTTTATGTTTGGGCACATACTATCAGTGAATAAGGCAAATCTGAGGATGAAGCGTGAAGCATCAGTTGATTTCACATGGAATAACCCAGGTGCACTATGAAAATGCAACACCATTCAGTGATATACGACATACTTTCCTGCATTTCACCTTTGGGTGACAAAGGTAGTTATCAAAGAGAAACTCTGATTCCATTGAAAATAAGAGAGACTGTTTAGTCGGTCACATCCCCAGTTGTGACTCACATATAAAAAAGATCATTTTTTTCATCTATGCAATATTGACAGTCCTATCCCTCCAAGATGCAGAAAAACGAAGACTACTAGACTAGACGACTGTAATGCTCTCCTGTCCAGATGTAGCAAAAACTCATTAAAGAGCTTCTGGTACTAATCACTGCTGCTCGCACACGAACATCTCACCTCTCCGGCTCCCTATCAAAAGCAGAACTGATTTCAAAGTGCTCCTCATATACAAAGCTCCAAATTACCTCAAGGAATGAATTGTCTATAGCCAACCAAGACCTCTTCATTCCCAGAGTGCGGGTCTTGTAATTCCAAGAGTATCAAAAAGCACTATAAGAGGCCGAGCCTTTTGCTACTGAGCCCCTCTCTTGCGGAATCATCTTCATATCTCCATCTGAGAAGTCTAGACTAAAAACATGAATCTTTAGTACATTCTATAGTTAGGAATATTGCATCAAGATCTGGCATCCATCACAAAATACTAGGGCTGTCAATAGATAAAAAAAATTAACTAATTAATCGCACATTTTGAAATTAACTAATCGCGATTAAAAGTTTTTTTTCTTCTTAAGACTAAATCTTATAAATTAACGAGTAATCACTTCATACAGCGTGTATTTTAGACACTGTTGTTTAATTGTATTTTTTTTTTAAACACAATGGTGCCTCTCGACGGTAAATCGTAAGAATTTCCCCTGAAGCAATTCGAATCACCTCAATCAGCCCACTGTCCTCAACTATGTTGATGGGCCGACAGTCACCGGCAACCCAAATGGCAACCTTTTCACGGACTTGTCTAGTTATTTTCCTAGAGAAGTCATGGAGTGTGGGTTGGCGATCATCTAACCTGGGACTGCTTTCTGTCAGGTGATTTGCATTAAGGTGATAACTTCAAGACGAGCTGCTTCTGTGATAGCTAAATTCAGCTTGACAAATGCTACATACAACTTTAGTTTTGTCGATTGTTCCGTCATTTTGGCTCTTAAACAGAGACTTTCCGCCCAACAATCCCTCAGCTCTCTCCATCTTCAACTACCGCAGTGGTTCTCAAACTTTTTCTCATTCCCCACTTTGAACAAGGGGGGCTATTCAAGCCCCACCTGTCCCTCATCGCTCCCATAAAATGGTAGGCCAAGTCTGGCCTGATGTAATTCCCAATCCTCTCCCCACCTCTTCTCCGCCTCGCTTCCTGTCATAACTTCATGTCCTATCCAAATAAAGGCATTTAAAAAAATAAAAAAAAATAAAAAAATATATATATATTTTTAGATGGTACATACATATGGGGTTTACTATAATGGTACCATAGAGAGAACAGATGTTACCTCACATTTTTAAAGAGTTTGGATCTGGCTTGGATCTGATACTGCTGGCTGCAACATGTAGGCTAGAGCTCTTAGCCGTAACTTCAGCTTGTGTATACCGGTCACATGAGCCTAGCCTTTCTATGGGCTAATCAACAGCATAACACTGGCCACTATCAAAGCTGGTCACCATACCATTTATAAGAAAGAAATCACACTTACTAGTCATAAACAGTATCCTCAATTGGATCTATTTAAAGTTCAAAATGGCAACGTTCTTCCTCGCTGTCCTCACACTGTCATCTGAACATACGGCTGGCCTCTACTCCTGCAAGTCTCTGCCCTACCAACATGCACGGTGAGACCCTTACAGGTGGTCTAGAAGGCAGCGGCACAGCTGGTCTCCAATCAACCAAAAAAGGGCACATCATTATACTGTTCATTAACCTTCACTGGCTGAAACCTTTGACTGACAAAACATCCTCCTAAATGTGTCTCTCTCATTAGAAGAATCAGGACAGCAGGCAGGACAAATAAGCCTGTTATGTAATACCATTTCCAAATATCAAAGGACTGCTGGTGATAGAGGGCAAATAAGCCTGTTATGTAATACCAAATATCAAAGGACTGCTGGTGCTATAGGTCCAAAAACGTTCTGTACTGATGAGCACAAAGCTGATACCTCTCCACCTCAGTTGGGTTCTCTCTCACATGTTCTTTTGGTTCTATGATTACTAGGGATGCACGATATTGAATTTTAGCCGATATCCCGATATTTACAAGCTCATTTTGGCCGATTGCCGATACCGATATATACACCTCTGCTTTTTAATTATTGAAGTCTCTCCTGTACTAGAATGAATCTGTTATTATGATAGGGTATTGCTGTAGATACGGGACATTAATAACTTGATTTGCATCATTTTAGAAATAGACATTCACTCATGAAAACTATTGAAATGATTTCAAATATGGCAGATTTATTTATATTTTCACGTCACAATTTTCATACTTGAACAGTACCTCCTTGAACTTGAACAACTACACTCTGGAAATGCAACTTGGCTAACTTGGCAAGCTAACGTTGGTTAACTGACTTACAGTTTAATAACATCCCTTCTAGGATTTCTAGACTAATCTATGTAACCTTATTGCCAAGTTAGCTATATAAATTCCATATATGCAAAAGTAAGCCATGTACAGATAGCGTGGGCTCGTGACATAACGTTTCACATCCCGTCAAATGAGATCATCAACTTCGCTGGTGTCACGTAGCATGCAAGCTAACTAGCTAGTGTTGTCTAGCTAACTAGCAACTTATTAACTTCTATTAGCGTGCAACAGGTAATGTTGCAAAGCATTGCACGCGGGTGGTCTGCATCTATGCATGCAACCTACGTTACGGCCAAGCTGTCGTCTCCTCTTCCATCTCCTGAAAAGTTTCCTGACAAATAGCATGTCAACATCCTCTGATACTGTGAAGTAGCTACTGCCACACAGCCGACGTGTTGAATTACGTTGTTGGCGCTCATAGTAACCAAAACATTTGCTTCGCGTGCGCATAATTTGAACGTCACCTTATCGGCCAGGTACATCGGCAGAATTTTTCATATCTGCAGATGCCGATAATTACGTTTTTAAGCTTTTATCTGCAGATACCGATGTCGTGCCGATATTATCGTGCATCCCTAATGATTACTTGCTGCCTTCAGTTCTCACAAAGAATATAAGATACCCTCACGCTAACCCTACAACATAGTGAACAAAAGGAGAGCTAATTAGTTTGAAATGCCGTCCTCAACTTTTAACAGGCATACAAAATGTTTATATTCTGTCCAGTCTGTCAGTGGTCCTGGTAATATATTTGTTTTACAATAAAGCCTTCCACATCAACAAGGTAATATATAATATATATATATATATATATATATATATTATTATTATATATTAATATAAATATATAATGCTTACCTGGTCCTCAGAAAGCTGTGAGATGTGGTTCACTGCAGCATAGGACTCAATCTTCGGACTGAAATGGTTTATAATGGCCCTGAAACAAAAACATTCATTATCATTAGTACTTTATGTGAAAATATACAAAATGTCTAATTGACAGCTACTCAGGGTGATCTCGGAGGTTGCTAAGATGTACAATGATAAAACACATAAAGGCAAATATCATCACCGTCACACTGACACAGAGAGAGTACTGTGTTTCAATGGCTGAATGACATGCCATTGAAACACAGTAAGGTTACCTGCGTTGTGATAACTCAACTATCAAAATTCTAACAGAATGTTTTAAGGTGATGGACAACATATCTTTTCCTTGAAGTTCAGGTCTTTTTAATGAGAATCTTATAGATGTGATGTCTTATAGATGTGAGTTTTATGTATTTATTTAATCAGCACGATCCAGACAATATTTAAGGACAGTTGGCCATTTCCTTCCTTCATTTAAAATATATATATTTTTTAGTTATACAGGAAAAGATGTTAAATTCCTTGTGCTATTGGTTGGGGACTTCCCACAACAGCCAATCATCTCACTGTCACATGCAAGTACTCGTACCCAACAACCTAACCTACCCAATATAACAACTGCCACATGTTGTACCCAGGATCCAGAGAGGCCCTCTTTCACAGTACATGGGAGTATGGGTTTTCACTAAAGAAGATCTTTCCTTCCACATTAAGAAGACTGATAGGTCGGACTTGGCCTATGGTGACTTGTTCCTTTTTTTCCCCCCATACAATCACCATGAGCTTCCATAGATATTTCAAAACATCAGGCGCTCCTTTACAGACACGTTAGGGTACCCCATTAGGGCCCGGAGATGATGTAGCCCTTAGCTTTACAGACACGTTAGGGTACCCCATTAGGGCCCGGGGATGATGTAGCCCTTAGCTTTACAGACACGTTAGGGTACCCCATTAGGGCCCGGGGATGATGTAGCCCTTAGCTTTACAGACACGTTAGGGTACCCCATTAGGGCCCGGGGATGATGTAGCCCTTAGCTTTACAGACACGTTAGGGTACCCCATTAGGGCCGGGAGATGATGCACAACTGTGAAAGCTTTTCTTCCATTTTTGCAAGGTGTTCCAGCCAGGAAACACAGAACTACATAGGGCATATCCTGGATGGCTAGTGGGAAAGACACAAATGTTTATCTGTCCTTCACATGACCATATGCTATCAACATGAATTTGAGGATGGTACCAAAACAAGTTGCCTATAAAACCATACCTCAACAAGTGTCAAATGATTGCATAGTGTTACTTTAAGAAAGGAAGAAATCAAAAAGATAGGAAATGATGAGTGAAACACTGACCGTATGTTGATGAGCGCATGAGTGACTTTGCTGGCAGGCTCCTTCCACTGTCCAGCATTGGTGGAGACCCTGAGCACTGGAAGACATTTTAAGAATTCATTTAATATAGTGTCTTTGGCTATATGTTTACACATATGTGTATATTTACATACCTATATATGTATTTAGCAGACACTTTTATCCAAGGCAACTTACAAAACCATAAGAAAAAATAATTAAAGATGTTAAACTCTGATGATTCAAAATGGCTTTCTTCTGAACTCAGACAAAACTGGGGTTATGGTTGTAGACCCTAAAGAGGCACACTATCCAGCCACCAGCTTACGCTCGATGGGCTCTCAGTGACATCCAAACCATGTGTTATGGAACTATTGACCAGGATCTCTCTCAGCATTCACATAAAACAGATCTAAAATATATCCTTCTTTCACATACATAACACTGCCAAAGTCAGTAAGTTCCTATTCTTCCAAGATGCAGAAAAGCTAATCCATGCATTTGTCACTTCAAGACTTGACTACTGCAATGCAATGGAAAAACTTACTCAGGAACAAATTATGAACCCTTTTCTCCTGTACGTGCCTCTCAACTGGCTCCCTGTCTAAACTAGAATCAACTTCAAAATACTCCTTATACACAAAGCCCTGAATGGCCTATCTCTGGACAGCCTTAGGGGTTTCCTGTCCCATACGGCCCATCAAGAACTCTTCGATCTCAAAATGCAGGTCTACTCATAATTCCAAGTGTCAACAATGACAGTAGGAGGCAGAGCCTTTTGCTATCGAGCCCCCCTCCTATAGAATAATCTTCCTTCCTCTTCCTCCTATAGAATAATCTTCCTTCCTCTTCCTCTATCCGAGAAGCGGACACCCTCTCTACTTTTGAGTGTAGACTTAAAACTCTCCTCTTTATTTCTCCCCATAGTTGGGAATGGTGTGAGGTCCAGCACTCATTGCACAGCCCCTGGTGGAAAGGACTTGATTGCTGTTTTGCCTCTCTTAGTTGGTCCAGTCAGCTCACACACACACACACACACACACACACACACACTCTTGATGGTGTAGGACCAGCGTGCACCATCCCTTGGTTATGCTCCACACACACACACACACACACACACACACACACACACACACACACACACATATGGACTCCACTGCACACTCTAGTCATCCCTTGGTTATGCTGCTATAAGCTTCGGCTACCAAAGACCTCTCGTGTCATGCCCTAAAACTTCTCCGTCCTTTTTCCCCTGCCATCTCTCCAATGTTTGTAACACGTCCTTTTGAATCTGTCTACTAACTTCTCTCTTTTCTCTCTCTATAGTACGACGATTGCTTGCAACGTTGATGGCCTTGACCTTTGTGCTTCACCATTATGACTTACATTTACATATACGTACACAAGGCGATCTATTAGAATACCTAATGACATTCTCTCACTATGTCTCTTTTTACCCTCTCACTATAGACACACACACACACACAATACATCACACACACACACACACACACACACACACACAATACATCACACACACACACACACACACACACAATACATCACACACACACACACACAATACATCACACACACACACACACACACACACACACACACACAATACATCACACACACACACACACACACACACACACACACACACACACACACACACAGATATTCCCTTGAAAGACCTTTCACATCAAATTCACACAAACAACTAGACTCCATCCCCTCCATCTTATTCCGCTACAGTGTCTATTGGGCAATAGAATTGTGATAATAGAAGTTCCTGAAACTGATGGCTGAGGGTAGCTGATTATCCTACACCATTCAAAATGTTAAAAATAAGCATCTTTTAAATGAAAAGCAGAGATGAATTTAAAACACTCTCATAGCCTACGCCCTTCCACATTCTTAAACATTGAAAGACTGGGGGCAGAGATTCAGACATAATAGTGAAGTCTACCATTTGTGTGTGTCATGTGATTTCTTCCACAATAATGTATTATGTTCCTCTTCCTCAATGCTGTCACTGTAAGGTCTGTGGTGTCTGGTCTGTCCTTGTTCGGTTTCTTAGTTTGTCTCCCTTTCTTGTGTTGTCGACCTTGGACTATACTTCGACCATTCTCCTGCCTATGCCCAGTTTGTATTGTTTGCTTACTCGTGTTTCCGACCTTGGATTGTACCTCGACTATTCTCCTGCCTACGCCCTTTTGGATTATGTTTGCCTGCTGATTGACTGCCTACCTGTGTACCGTATCCTGCAAGTAAACCTTTTGTCATACATTCACTACTGAGTTCTGAGTCGTGCATTTGAGTTCTGTACATCACCTCCAATTCGTAACAGTTACTGTTGGTATTTTCAATGTCATCAGAGTACTCTGAAGAAACCATACTGCAGACACGTGGTTCAGAAAACCAAATAAAACCTTTCCAAAACAACACTGAAAAGTGGTCCCCTTGCAACTCTGTGCTTGATGTTTTCCATATGCAATTAGCATACAAGCTTACATCCACTGCCTTCATACGGACACTTAAATGGTCATATTTCTGTCCCTATTGATGTGGTATGAGTAACAGTGAGAGAGGTCATGTACACTGAGCATTCAGAGGGGGACCGTAAACCCCTTTATTTGATAAAACATGTTTGAATGCTGAAGCATGCGAGATTCAAGACAGGTCTCATTGGAGCTAAATATTTTCATAATACAGAAAAGCTAAATTGTCTGAGAAGTAATATGGTTAATACCAACCTGAACATACATTACAACAGCAACCAAGAGCTCAACACAAGTCACTCACCCATGCAGTAAAGGTTGTCAAACACCTGGTGCATTCTCACTATCTCATAGTAGAGTTCATCATAGCTGTTGGGGGTCGGCAGGAAAGTGTCCCCGTATGTGATGAACATGTTAAACAGGTTCACGACCTACACAGGAGGAAGGATGGTAGAACAGAACTGGGATTAAAATAGAGATGCAAGTAAACATATGCAAAACTTCGCCTCAGATTCAAAGACATTTCAACATTGTACTCTGGAACAAACAGCAGTAACTCTCTGAGCACTAGATGTTCTGGCAGGACAGGAACCCTTACAGGGTGTGCTGAGACCGAGAGGAAGCCAGGGGACTACCACCCTGTGCTGGAGAAGAACAGAGTTTGAAAATATCTACCCTCAATAAGAAAGTTATGAAGTCTATGGGAGGGTGGTGCAGAGGATATACTCCAAATCAAAGTCAACTTATACATGAAAAAGATGTCATTTTTTTTTACAAGACTGCCATTTCATTTAGGGTGAACAGTTTTAGGAAAAGATGTTTCATTTTGTGTTAAGGAATACTTTCCAACATCCTTGGTTGGGTCACAAGTCAGATGCTTTTAATACTTTTAGATTTCTATTGCTGGTGATCCTTCAGGCCACCACATTGACTAAACTTTAATTCTCTGGTTACACATCTCATAAATGGTGAGATGCTTATGGAAGCAATAGTGCACAAGAGGCCACAACTGCTGCCATGCAACTACACAGGCATGACCTGCAACACCTTCAGGCAATCAGAGCAACAATGTGACTCTGATCCATTGATCTTGTTAGCCACCATCTGTGTAATCTGTTTGGCACCGTGCTGTGGAGAATGAGATTCACAAACTAACTTCTATCTGTTTGGCACCGTGCTGTGGAGAATGAGATTCTCAAACTAACTTCTATCTGTTTGGCACCGTGCTGTGGAGAATGAGATTCTCAAACTAACTTCTATCTGTTTGCCACCGTGCTGTGGAGAATGAGATTCTCAAACTAACTTCTAGGAGTTGCTGCAGAAACAAAATGATCCCAACCACAGAAGATGTCAACTTAACAGCACTTTCAGATCAAACTGTTTGTGTTAGTCTGCTTTTCCCCCACAGATGACAGTACAGATTCACAATAAAAGAAGTACAGATTCACAATAACAGATGACCATGGGTGGCTTATCTTATCTAAGTACAGATTCACAATAACAGATGACCATGGGTGGCTTATCTTATCTAAGACTCTTGCCCTAGACTATAGCCTCCTCCTAGTGCCACTGGTCCTACTCTATTACCTCTTTTCCACCCAGGCAGTTCAAGGGCTCGTTCGGTGCCTTATCTCAAACCAGTTCTTCGCGTTTCGACAGCCAAAGAACCAGTTCTTGGCCACAGGTTACTTGCTGTGACCGTCAAGAGCAACTCAAACTTTGTGATTTCTTATATCAATGTGAGAAACGTGACACTGATACCCAAGCCAGCATAACTACTAATTTCTCACATCAATATTATGTTCGTGACATTTGTTCGATGTTTGTTGAGCTCCACTGGCTGCCCGTAGCTGCTCGCATTAAGTTCAAGTCACTTATGCTTGCCTACAGAGTGCTTGCTGGTTCTGCTCCCACCTACCTAAATGCTCTTGTAAGGGCAAATTTTACACCCAGGACGCCGCGCTCGTCTAGTGAGCATCGTTTGGCACTGCCGTCTGTGCAAGCACGGCAATCCAGACTATTCTCATTTGTAGTTCCACGTTGGTGGAACGAACTGCCTAGTACTACCAGGGCAGGGGCGTCCCTCTCTACCTTCAAGAAGCTTTTGAAGACCCAACTCTTCAGAGAGCACCTCCCTTCCTAACTGGCACCTGACTAGCACTTAACTTGCACTTCAGCAGTTAAATTCCTGCACTTCTTTTTCCTTTCTAGGTCGTTTTTTTCCTAATTCTCATGTAAAGTAGTATTTATTGTTACACCATGTTTTTTATTGCTCTTAGCTTGACTGTTCTCTCCCTTGTACGTCGCTTTGGACAAAAGCGTATGCTAAATGTAAATGTAAAATGTGAGAAATCAGTAGCTATGCTTGCTTGGGTAATGTTAGCTGAGTAACAGCCAGCTGGCCATCAACATTATTTTGTAAACAGACAATGTAGTCCGCCATTGTTGTTGTTGTGATTGGCGCTACCGTTTCAGGGAAAGCAGTGATGTAATGATGTGGCTCTATGGTAGCTCTCTAGCCCAAGGAAAAGCAGACCGGTTCTTAGAAGTTTGCCAAGCTGAAACAACTCCGAACCGGCAATAGCACCGGCCCAGAAATAGCACTTTGATGGCATTGGTGAAAAAGGGGAATAAAATAGAGAATTATATTTATTTCCAACCCAGAGAACTATACTGCATTATAGCTGTATTATTGTCTGTGTGCTTTGCGCATATTAAAACCTTAGGTTGTCTGTTTGGACTGGTAGATCTTAGCAGGCTGGCCAATTGTAAAAGACCTCAGTTCAAATAAGAATGGGCACCTACAGAATAAAGAATAAAGAATAAAGTGAAACAACGAAACAATGGCAAAACTGGAAAATAACAATGGAACATGAAGCAGCGGTATACGCAATTGTGGTGTACATAACGTAACCTGGAGTATTAATGAATGTGCGATTACCACTAGCATATTATGGAGCATCATACCATTTTGAAAAGCAGGATGAAGGACAGTTAAACTCACACAAACACTGCAAACTCTCCTACCTGTAGAGCCATGTGGAAGATGTTATGCTTAGTCAACAGGGTTGTCTCGTTAGACAGGAAGAACTTCAGCAGGTTGATGAGAGCTAAAGACACCATGAATAAACAAGCAGGAGACTGTCAATAGAGTCTGTCAGAAATACAACAACTTTAAATAACATAAGTTGGTCTACCAAAGAATGATTAAGGCAGAAGAAATTCAGCATTTTTAAATGGACAAGTCAGGGCTTTAATTGAACAGAAATGTAGTGGCAAAACATAAAGCAAGCAATAACGTCCCACATGGGTGAGCCTCTGACTGATACTTTACGGTCATTTACATACTAGTTATGGTACGTTCAGGCCTTGGGTTCTGTAAAGGCCCTTGAGCCAATGTCCACTGTCAATGGTACTATATAATTCAAACAGAATTCTACTGCCTGCTTGTTTTTAGTATTCAAAGTTAAAACAACATGCATAAATAAGAGGAGCAGTTTATATATTTAAATGTATTACAATACAATATCACTTTGCATGCAAGCATTCTGGTGCCGTCCTGAGAGTGTAAACGTTTACGTCACCAGCAACCACTGTCACGGTGAAATGCCTATTCCCATACCTGACCACAGCTCTCTCCAGGTGTAGTGCAGTCTGATCCGACACTTCTTCTGGTAGCAAATAAGTTTGTGTATGATCTGTACACAATGCCTGAATGCAGAAGGAGACGCAGACATTCATGTTTTATTCAGTCATACCTTAATATCATGTCTAAAACATAACAATTGTGGAAGACACAACTATTTTTCTTTTCTAAATCATTTAAAGCAAAATCAGTTACATTCTTGAACTCATATTAAGAACTCGCACCACAAGCTCACAAAACATTTACTTAACAAATACATTTTAGAATATGATCAACTTTCTACTGACCTGAAAAAGGTGTTTTGTGTAGGATTCACCTTACATGGGCTAGTTACTCTTAATGCATATTAACTTTCTGCTAGATTCTAGGTAATAGATCCAGTTACTTAAACATAAAACATGCAGATGACCATGATGCATGGGGATGGAGTCAGGAGTCTTACATGTACAGATCCATGGGGAAATCCTTCATCATATGAGTCACAATGAATTCAACCATGAGATCTGGAAAGAAGAGGGGCAGAGGCTGACAGCTGATCCAAATAACCTCATGAGATGCTTGTCAATAATGTGTGAATTAGCAACAACAAGTAGTGATCAATATTAAGAAAAATCAATAAAAGCATATTAAACTAGACATCAGATAAATGAACGTAGTGTAGCAAAGAAAAGTGTTGATGGGCATTAAAACAGATGAGATATGGTTGAGTGGTAGCGTTACCCGTCAACATATGACTTCCAATGGCAAAAAGAACAGTGGTCTCCGTGTCGACCATAAATCAGGCTTAACCTGTGACTTACACCTATGCCATCCATATGCATGATATAGGTCACTGACTTTCAAAAGAAACTGTGTCACTCCAAGCTTATAGAAGTCTAGTAACCAAACTACAACATGCCAGCTTCATTTCTAAAGAGGAAAGCACGCTATACATGTGGGCAATTCTACATTCGGCATACTTTGTCCAAATGCAAATTTTCAGACACAGACTCCATGTGTGACATTTTTGTATTTATTCTTAAATATGGCCAATTTAACATCAACTTTGTGCAGACTGTCATTGTAAACTATTATAAAAATGCAGTCTCTGATAAAACAAATGACATTAGTTCATAGATGAATTGCATTAGGCGATGGCAAGGTTGAATTTCTGACATGTTTTTGACCACATAAATGAATATGTGAAACTCTGAAGGGAAAAAAGCAACCATTTGTCTTCACTGCTTACCAAGGACTGCACACACAAGTGGTCTTGATGGGCTGATCCCGACTGCATTCTTCTTTCTGTGTCTCATGGGCTGAGAAAGAAACAATAAATATTCAAAAGAAGAGAACAATCAATACAGAAATAGACAATTCCCTTACCATTCAAAACAATCAATACAGAAATAGACAATCAATACAGAAATAGACAATCAATACAGAAATAGGCAATTCCCTTACCATTCGATGGAGATTCACTCTGAAATTCATGTTGTCATCATGGAGAAACGCATCAGCATACTGATCCTGTGAGAAATAGGCACAATAGCCTATGAATGACCATGCTGAGTTGGATCAGGGAGGGTATGTTGGCACACTTTTCTTACAATGACAACAAACGATACATCACAATGGTGAAAATGTTGACGCAAATGAAAGACCTTAATCTTGGGCTTCATATTACTTATTACTACATATTCATTAGATTGACATGTAATATTTCAGTGCAAAATGATTAGCCATTAACTTCCGAGTGTGCGCTTGTGCCAACCTGCCCCAACTGGCATACACGACTGGAGACACTGTAAACGAGCAGAGCTCGGTTGCCAAATACACGTACGTATATGTACTTGCCATAATTTCCTGACTATTAACCGTGGTTTATACATTGATTGAGCAAAATGCTTGCTGCCCTGCGGTTAATACTAGGGTGCGCCCTATACAAGGGAATGCATTTCCCCTGCCAGGTAGTTAGTAACACGCACTATAACTTTCTCTCTGAGTCTCTCTCTCTCACTCTCCCTCTTTCACATAGAGGTGCGAGGTTTCATGCCAGTTCACCTGGCTATGAACTATCCAAGCTATCTCTAGCTTAGGCAACCATCTTAACAGTTGTTAGCTGCTAGCGTGTTATGAATTCATGTTAATATGTTTGAATACGACCTTGTGAATTTGGACTCGTTAATATGAATGTACCCTGAGGGTTTCTACCTTTTCCTATTATAATTTATAGGTTAAATCGAGGAGACTATGACATCAGCCAGATAACTAGCTATCATTTCATGCAAATGGAAATCTTCCATTTAAACTGTTTAAGGATATTTAAAAGTTTCCTTAGCTAGTTAGCTAGCACAGCAATTAGATAACCACAGCAACCAGGAAACACAATGTTTAATCTCTCAAAATTCGCTCACCAATAAAAGGCAGTCTTTGGTTCAAAGTGATCACAACTGTGGTTAATACACAGGTTTGTTTTATGAAATGATATGAAATACTGTAATGCGGTTTATATACGCTGAGGTAAAAGCCCCATTCCGGGATAGTTAAAGTTGCAGTGTAGCTCACTTTTATAGCACTGTTGTATATACATATCGCACTTCGAGACCCTCTAATGGACAGTGTACACGAGTATTTGTTGACAAGCTGAAGGATATGGAATCGCAAGACAACGCAGAAGCCAAAGAAGCATGTAGACTGATATGGTAGAGTGATATCACAAATATCACAATAATTTTACACAAATATGACAAATATAGTTTTATTTATTGTGACATCAGAGATGAATGCTAACATAAGCAAAGAATAACAAAATTATTTTTTTTTCGCTTAAATACTGATTGTGGTTTCAGCCCATATGCATTGTTTTCTAAGCGTTTGAATGTTGAGTATGTGTAACCTAATAACTATTTAGATGGCAACATGCTTAATGGACAGTGTCATTTATTACACGCTAGTGGAGTAAGATTTTCAAGGTTGCAAACTTCCAAGAGTTATTGCCGTGATATTTATTTATTAATTTATTTATTTGGATGCTAGCCTGAGACAGGACAGGTCGATGACTTTGGGCATCTGGAAAACATACAAATCTCTGTGAGACAGGGATGACACCAATGAGCAGCTTACGTCAAATTCTTTCATAGATAACATTGGCAGGGATGTTTTTGCTGACCAATGCCCTGGGAATGCCCCTTGAACATGAAAACACTAAGAGGGGCACCAAGAGTCTGCTCCAAAGAGGATTAAACGAGCTGGAAACTCTATTGCAGCAAGTTTATTTCTGTGGTCTGCTGTTTTTGCATGATTGCCACGCATTCGTCTGGCCTCCAGCTCATAGTAGAGAATTGTCCTCAATTTGTGAGGAGCTACAGAGAATACTGTATGCAGACCAGAAGTACCTTGTGAATCACCATGCTTGTGTTAATGTGGATAGATTTGCAACGGAGCGCGGCTGCTATTACTTCACATTCTGTTTGTATTCATACATATAGCACTTAAAAGCAGAAGTAAGGAATTCTGGCCTAAAACTAGCAAGACAACTAGATAAAAAGCATTTGAAGTACCAACAACAGCACATGTGGCACTGATAGTGTGCTAGCCTGCTTTTGCAAACAGCTTTGGAAATGCAACAGAAATATGAGGGTGAGACTTACCTCAGCAATACAAGTCAGGATAATGAGACACAGCCGAGCACTATTAAGTCTGTGTTCATCTGTGAAGTACAAGTCAGGATAATGAGACAGAGCCGAGCACTATTAAGTCTGTATTCATCTGTGAAGTACAGGTGGAGAGTTTACACAGACAATACAGCAGAGGAGAAATGTGTTAAGAGCACAAAATATGTAGATGATTAAAGTCACCTTTGGTGTCCTGCATGACAATCGATGAGTACTTGAGGAAGGTAATGAGAAGGTTACTGGTCTGCAGGTTTGGGTCAAGGGGCAGCTCTGACGAGTTCATCACTTTGAAGATAAAGAGGGAAACTTAAGGTCAAACTTCAACAAATGGAATATCTAACTAGGCAAAATTAATAACACCATGCACCAGAGCGAGTAATTACCGTTTTTTGCCAAGTATAATTTAGGAAAAAACAGATAAATGCAAAAGCTTGCTGGTCATGTCCGGTAATACTGCAGGACATTTGTGTTTTAACCAAAACAAATACATATAAACCAATAACAGAGGTTTCTCTTATTGTATATTTTATTGATTAATGCAAGTCATAAAATGTGATCGCTTCCTCCACTCATTAAACAAAGTGGGAATTGACAGGAATTGGGAATTGTTTCACATTGGTAAGCAGAACAACTTGATAGATTTAGCCCGAAAGTAGAAACACGGACATTGTATTGTATCAAATGTTTAATTTGTAATAAAAACATTCATTTTCGTTTGTCAGGCTATCTATATCAGCTATCTACGAACACAAAACAACAACAATGATATAATATAGCCACAAGCGGCAACAACAGGGTCCGAGCAACCACAGAACTCGAGGACACTCAACGCTTAACTGAAAACTTATGAATTCAGGTATTTGTGACTGTAAGCCACAGTGGGATAAGGAGCAACAACTTGGGCAAGTGCTGACATTTGAGGAAAAACGTATCGTTCCCAAAAGTAACAAATCTTACTGACTGTTCAGAAGGCCATGCCTGTCAGGATTCAAACTCGGAATTTGACATTTTCAGAGCAGAAGGGCAGTGAAGCAAAGGTGCAGGTGACTTGAGCTCTGACATGATGATTGTAATGAATTAAAATGAAACATGAGAGTAGAAACTCACAGTCCAGCATAGGTGGTGTTGTACCCAGTGGAGTTGTGGGAGTAGTTGGAACAGGGTCTATAGATGTGGCAGCCATGTCCATCTCTGGGTGACTCTGTGTTACACACAACAGGAACATACATCATCTAGTGTCACATACTGTATAGAATGAAAGAAATCACTTAAGGCAGTCTGAACAAGAATGGCTAACAAATTGTCAAGACCATGTGTTAAGTTCAAATGGTCAAGACCATGTGTTGAGTTCAAATGGTCAAGACCATGTGTTGAGTTCAAATGGTCAACATTGTTGAACTTACTTGAGCCAGAACTGTGATGAAGTTCCTGTTCAGGTGTACTGCCTCATACAGGGCCAAGAGTATGGCTTCGTTAGTTCTGCAAATCAGATGAAACTTCACTTAGATCAACAAATCAGCAAATTAAATGAGAAGGAGATAATTCAAGAATTAAACATTTAAGCACAATGAAAGGTTTTTATTTCACTTATTGTGATTAGAAGCTATAGCCTAGAAACTGCCAGTGAAACACACTTTAACTTGAGATCATCACACAAGTTATTTACAAATGGCGCAATGGAGCCAATACAGGCCTCAAGTGCAATCATACACCTATCAGCTACATCATCTCAATATAGGCCTACACCAAATGTTCATCCATGTTCTTTGCTGTTGCCCTTCTTTGCTGTTTCGCTACAGGTCCTTTCAGCCATGTATGCCATTTCAGACAAAGCCCTGCATGGGCAAGCCCTGACCCCAGAGGAAAGAGACGCCATGGCTGGACACAGAGGAAAGAGACGCCATGGCTGGACACAGAGGAAAGAGACGCCATGGCTGGACACAGAGGAAAGAGACGCCATGGCTGGACACAGAGGAAAGAGACGCCATGGCTGGACACAGAGGAAAGAGCAGACGCCATGGCTGGACACAGAGGAAAGAGCAGACGCCATGGCTGGACACAGAGGAAAGAGACGCCATGGCTGGACACAGAGGAAAGAGACGCCATGGCTGGACACAGAGGAAAGAGCAGACGCCATGGCTGGACACAGAGGAAAGAGCAGACGCCATGGCTGGACACAGAGGAAAGAGCAGACGCCATGGCTGGACACAGAGGAAAGAGCAGACGCCATGGCTGGACACAGAGGAAAGAGCAGACGCCATGGCTGGACACAGAGGAAAGAGCAGACGCCATGGCTGGACACAGAGGAAAGAGCAGACGCCATGGCTGGACACAGAGGAAAGAGCAGACGCCATGGCTGGACACAGAGGAAAGAGCAGACGCCATGGCTGGACACAGAGGAAAGAGCAGACGCCATGGCTGGACACAGAGGAAAGAGACGCCATGGCTGGACACAGAGGAAAGAGACGCCATGGCTGGACACAGAGGAAAGAGACGCCATGGCTGGACACAGAAACCGCTCACAGTCAGGCAGCACAGCAGTGTGTTGAGCCATGTTTACATTTTATACATAAACTTGTTTATTTTTTTTATTCGAAATATGTTATTTACATTGCACCCAAGTCGTGCATGATTTAATCAAATTTAGAGAGTCAAATCCGTCTGTATCAAATCAGCTGCAAGTTGGTATTTTGAGATGTTATAGTCCGTGGAATCATCCTCCAATAACAACCAATTACAAATGTAAATCCTTTTTGCCTCATATATTTATCAGTTTGTCCATCGTACAAGGTTTCTGTTTTTGCCTCATTGTCAAACCAGATGTGGCATATCCTTCTGTTCAGCACCTTGCCACCTAAAATGTCATCAACACTAAGCCTAGTCTTCATCAATCTCTGGAAATTCAATGCTAGAATCAAAGTTTGGCTTCTTGGGTTTTGTCTCTAGTCTCTTTCTGTCACGCTCCTTGACAGTCTCTTCATTACTTCCTCTTGAATTTCAGCACACTTCTTCTCCTGTGCCTCTTTCACTTTGCATTGGTTATGGCAACATTCACTTTTTCCTTTTATTCCGATGTCAATCCATCCAGGGAATCCAGTATGTTGTTGAGATGAAGCCCAGGGTGGCATTTGGGGTCCTTTAGAGCAGAGAACATGCCCATCACTTGCTGTTTAGCAACATTATGGATTCGGTCTCCTTCCTCAGCTGAGCATTTATATCCATGCTAAAGTATCTCTGGTGCTGCCTTGTGAGGATATAATGGATTACCTTTATACATGCTTCCATCATTGACAGAAAGAGCTCTCTGTCCACAGGTTCAACCAGAAGGGCTTCAAGATCTTGACTTCTGGGCAGCTCAGCACAAAACATGTCGCAGAAAGCATTTGTTGAGGGTCCTGTTGAAATGCTTTTAACTTGGCAAGAACCTCCTTTGCGATGACTAAACCCTCAGTGTGACTGATTTCATAGCCTGGCAAGAACCTCCTTTGCGATGACTAAACCCTTAGTGTGACTGATACCATAGCCGGCGTCCTTCGAAAATGGCGTCATCTAAGGCCCGGGGAGCCATTTCCTTAAAAGACCAAGCAGCTGAACTCAAAGTCCAGTCGAAGAGCACCTCTGGGCCTGCCGCATCAAAAGGTTTGTCCTTTAAGAAATTCATATTAATATTTCTAATTAATATTTACTATTGCTTCATAAACAAGCACTGTCTTTTCAGTGGGATACTGCTTCTCCTCCTTCTTTCATTTCGAGTCAGGCGGCCGGTCGTCTACGGTATCCTGCAGGCAGATTTCCATACTGCAGCTGGCAAATAGCTTCATCTTTTTCTCTGAGCTTTTCCTGCAGTTCAGCCATGGTGGCATCCTGTTTATCATGTTGGGCTTGTGCCTGAATTGTCCCCCTTCGCATTTTATTGGAGTGCTTTAAATGATGATGCATTTTTGTCATTTTCTTAGTCTTTGGCATCATGAAGTTCCCTTACTCTGGCCAATCTAGAGTATAACAAATTCATTTCAGCACCTTTTTTTGCTAATGAAGCATCTTTTAGTTTCAGTAGATGGTTAAGATGATTCAGTAGATGGTTAAGATGTTTTATCTATAAACCTTGTGGTGTCTTCAATTTAGCCCATATGAAAGGGTAGATGTCTGAGGCATCCGTCTGTAAAAGCGCTTTGAGTGCTCTATCAGTTGATATATAAATATAGAAATGCAGTCCATTTACCATTTACCATTCCTGGCTCTGGCGCATCAGATCATTTCTTTTTTGCTTTGGCCATGTGTATTTTGACTGAATACACCTAAAAAACTGGGTTTTCCTTCACTGCAACTTAAGATGCCAAGAACCTTATATGCTTATATGTTCATATATAATTGTTTGGTCTCAGACATAAAAGTTAATAAACACCTGGAATATTATTGAAACTATTACACATTTTAAGTAATAATTAGTCTCAAGGGCCTGATAAGCCTGTGGAAGGTGTTAAGATGAAGTAGTGCCTAATATATGTGAGCTTACTGGACTGATAGCTTCTCATCTGCGTCTGCTACAAACATGCTGCCGACCTGTGATGGAGAGAAAGGATATTAAACTCTGATATGTTTCAGTCAGTCATTAAGATTAAAAAAGAAATGCATTTGAACAAAGGTTCATACCATACTAGAAAGTGCAGAGAGGAAACCTCCTTGATGTTCCTCCTCTTTGTCTTTGTACTGCCTACAACAGAATACACACAATCATTCCTAAACAATCCGTAAGGAGCAAAAGATAAAAATAAGTTTCCTAGATTCTATTTTTTTTTTTACCTATTGTACTCCGTCAACGCCTGATGGACCACCATGCCCATTCCCTGGCAAAACACAAGAAACATACGATGACCAGGTGAGACACTCGATGCTGTGGGTCCAGTTGACTCAGGGTCCATACAGGGGTCCATCCGCACACACGTCCGACACCGCACACACATCCGACACCGCACACACATCCGACACCGCACACACAGCTTTCTCACAGACCGAGGACACCAAGATACTTTCCAGTTCCATTCCAGTTGAGTCTAGACCCATCACCTCTCCTCTGTCCACAGCCACGCTCTCAGAATCAGAATGTTTGCATAGAGGTCTAAGTTGGTCACTACCTCTGAGCGGACGTTCTGCTCAAGGTGTCTTCCTGTTAAAAGGGAGTTTTTCCCTGGCCCTGCCCCCGTGGCCTTAAGGCTTGCCCTAGGGGGGATCAGGCTCTGGGCTCTGTAAAGTGCCTAGAAACAATTTCAATTGTTATTGGCGCTATATAAATCAAATCAAATGTAATTGAATTGAATTAAAGGGGGGCGAAGGCTAACAACCTTGTTTGTGGAGATCCTCGATGTGTTCTAGCATGATGCACACTTGTTTCTCAATAATGCTATCCCGTCCTCCAAAGATGTAGCCACATCCTCCACATCAGCAATCTGTTTCTTTCTTCTCCCACTCAGACAGCAAACACTTACACTTGTGGTCCCTGCTCCTAAATGGCTTCCAGCACAGTGGCAACCTTGCTGTTGATGACTTTACACGCTGGGCAAACTAGCATCCTGAGTACTTAACACCATACTTTCATATCCCAAGCATAAGATAACATCATATAATTAAAAGATTAACTTAATATTAGAAGGAGACAAAATCATACTAAATATATCCTTGTGGTCTTGTGCTCATTTCAAATGGAAAGAAGAGAAAAGTCTTACTTCTAACGTAGGCTCATCATCCACAATAGATAACTTCACGATGTAGGGATTCACAGACTGTAAATACAAAAAAAAAAAAACATAAATTAATATTAAAATGTCAAATGTTTAAAATTAAAAGTGCTTATTGTATGCCAAATAATTTTAACAAAATGTAACACATTATACAAATAATTATAATATATAATTATTGGTTTTTCGTGATTTATTGCAAACTGTAGGATAACTAAAAATACTGAACGTGTTTTCAACTCATGCTTGTTTTCTAAGAACTTGGATTACTGAATTTAGATTGAATTCAAGCCTTCCAGTTGACCATGTCAATATCTCCTGAAATCATCACCTACCAACACGTGTATAATGAACACAGGCAAACCATCCCTCCTAATTTACAGTCGTTTCTGCCTACTTCCTGTTTTGGTGTAGTGTCTCATGAAAGTCAACATCCCACCATTGCGTCCTCATTTAAGGTATCCACTATTCCTTTGCACGTCATCATCATATCTGTTTAGACAAACCACATTTCAAGGAAATCCCATGAACTCTAAACTCCCATGAGTTTGAAAGAGTTCATAACAAATTGTTGGGCAGAGTAACTCAAACCCATGAGTTTGAAAGAGTTCATAACAAATGGTTGGGCAGAGTAACTCAAACCCATGATGACCATCATATTCATGCCAAACAACTGTGTCCTGACCATGAAGACCCTTGCTTCTGGGGTAGTGGTGTGTCTCATGCAAATCAATTGCCTGCCATTACATCCTTGTTTGAGATATCCCCTAGCCCTTTGCAATGTATCAAGTATGGAGTTTATACAGCCAGATTTCAGGGGAATCCAATTAAGTCTGACGGAATTCGAAAGAGCAACAATTTGTAATGATGAGAGCCATGACAATACCAAATCTTGTGCATATCCAAGCAACTTCAGTCTGACCATTGCCTCGTTTAGGGGCACTATGGCAGGTCCTTGACCACAGCCAGGCCCAAGCACTAAATCACTTCAGAACTTACACAAGTCTGACGTGAGTGCCAAATTTCTTTCATTTTCAAGCATCACAAATCATGCATATTAAGCGAACGCGGTAAAATCAAAAGAAACATAAATCCGTTGTGTCCCCTGTCACAGGGCGCGGGTTAGGGTTAGGGTCACAGGGCGCGGGTTAGGGTTAGGGTCACAGGGCGCGGGTTAGGGTTAGGGTCACAGGGCGCGGGTTAGGGTTAGGGTCACAGGGCGTGGGTTAGGGTTAGGGTCACAGGGCGTGGGTTAGGGTCACAGGGCGCGGGTTAGGGTTAGGGTCACAGGGCGTGGGTTAGGGTTAGGGTCACAGGGCGCGGGTTAGGGTTAGGGTCACAGGGCGTGGGTTAGGGTCACAGGGCGTGGGTTAGGGTTTGTGTCTCCCTGTCACAGGGCGTGGGGCCTCACACTACGGTGCATGTGGTAGGGGGCCAGGTGCACAATGGGGGAGTGCAGAACACACCCAGTGAATATGTCCCTCATCTGAACATGCATTTCAATACAGAGGTTGAATGGCCAGATCGCTGAGTTATGGTCACCTCTTTATTGATTCGTGGGTGTTTATGATCACAAATGAATCTAGGTGTAGTCATGGTAATAAAGTGGCCATATTACCTACCGTTAATGGTTTACCTAAATGTATCTCTTTATCTGTTAATCAAATTGATGTTTACTAAGCACATTTTGTCTCTCTTATAGCGTGACTGTTGCAGATCTCCTGTGCACTCATTCTGTTCATATGATGTCACTGAGAGCAGAGAAAAACCTCACCTGTCCAACACGCTCACCCTTATCCAGCACAACGGTACTGTAATCTTGGTGTGCACATTAGATATTATATTTGGCATACATCAACAATTATCCTTCAGAGCATCACTGTTTGTAATGTAGGCCACATTATCTAGTGTGGCATGGATCATCATCATCATCATCATCATCATCCTCCTCTAGGCCTATGTGGCGTGTAGGGGCCAATGGCATGTACACACAAGGCCTATTTTATATTGATGTCCTGGTGGCGTGTACTTTGACCTCACCTCATACTTTCTATAGTTGACCAGCAGTGCCAACAAGACAACGGCATCGTAGCCATGCTGCGATCTGCTCGACACTTCAGAGAGAATCTGTTAAGGAAGAAGGAGAATGTGGTGAGTGAGCAGGAGGGGTGTGTTGGAAGACACATTGCTTTGGCAATAGATCACTCCAGATAACACTAGAAGGGAAGTCAAACCAAGTTTGGCCCAACAGCATCATAATGCTTGCAGAGTGCATGTATTCAGATTCAGGCTGTAGCTTAACAGGCATTTGGACAACAGTTTTTTAACAGAACAAAACCAAATCGAAAAAACAATTCATATTTGAGCCAATCTGTGAATTAACTTCAATGAAAAGAATAGTCCCATAAGCCACCTAATGGCAAGGAGTCATACCTGTAGGATTGCTTCAAAGATGCTGTTGATCATCACATATTCAAGTATCGTGTTCTGGCTGATGTTATCCGTCACCTGGAGAAAACAAAACCAATGTGATCAAAATACAGTGACTCAGACCAGCTCTACACACTAATACTCTGGCCAATGACCAAATAGATTGAAAAGAGTGAAATGTTTGTGTATTATCTGGGTCAACATAAAAACCATCTGATGTGTATAGTAGTAGAAGTAGTAATTAAATCATCTGATGTGTATATTAGTAGTAGTAGTAGTAGTTATAGTAATTATAGTAATAAAATCATCTGATGTGTATAGTAGTAATTATAGTAATTAAATCATCTGATGTGTATATTAGTAGTAATTATAGTAATAAAAGCATCTTATCCAGATCACCTCACAGCCTGAAGACAGGATCCTAAATACATATGTAGTATCAACACCACAGGGCAGTTAAAACAACTGCTGGGCTAAAATTGTACTTACCGTCACCAGACACAAAAGCAGCTTCAGGCACAAGCTCTTCAAGCTCTCAGAGCTGTCTCCACACAGCAGGCTGTCGAGACTCTCCATCAGGTCCTGCACACAACCGCAGGGTTCAGAGCCATGACACAGTGCAAGCTCTTTGGGAATGAAAGGAACAACACGCTTGTCTAACTTTCTAGCATAAGGAATGACCCAACGACATACACTACCATTCAAAAGTTTGGATTGACTAGGAATATGGTCACATTTTCCATGAAAACTAATTTCTAGCCATCAAAGCTGACAATTGAATAGAAAATGTAGGAAAGACATTAACTAGGTTAGATTATTTCAAAACCAAATTAGCTTTCATGCAATAATCTTCCATTTGCGACAGTTACAGCTTTGCAGACCTTTGACATTCTCCTCATTTTGTTGAGGTAAGAAGCAGAGATTTCACCCCATGTTCCTTAAAGCACCTTTCATATTTCACCCCATGTTCCTTAAAGCACCTTTCATATTTCACCCCATTTCCTTAAAGCACCTTTCATATGTTGGATTGGCTTGATGGGCACCATACAGTCAAGCAGCACCATACAGTCAATCCATCCATCCAGTCTATTTAATTCAGTGTGTCTGTATACCCGTTTTAACCCTTCAAACCTCACCTAGAATCAGGCCATTTGGATATATTGTATGGGGCACGAAACAGTCAGACCAGTTTTGCAAAATTTACCATAAATATATATACTTGCATACTTCTACATACTTCACAGAGTTAGAATAGTCTTCATTAGTTTATATTGTTTTTTAGTCTTCAGTTTGGTTTATGATTTCGATTTAGTTCTAATCAGTTTCACGAGTTTTATGTTCATTTTTATTTGGAGGAATTGACTAATTTTAGTTTAGTTTTCGTGTTAGTTTTTCAGACCTTATGAGGAGAGCCTTGATTGAAATGGAAGTTAAAGCAGGTGGGATGACAGAAGGCCTATGTCCTGCCTCCATCACTGCTGCGTTTCCATGGCACATTATGTTAATTATCTTAAATGATCATGTTTGATCAAGAGTTCGATTAAACTAATACTGCATATTGTAACCCTCATAAAGCAAAGGTTTTCTTCAGGGCTGGTGTACTAGACTGCACTACTTTTAGCTCAGTGTTCCTTATAAATTGGCCACTGAGTGTATATTGTGGTTCTGTCCTCCCTTTCTCTTCTCAAAGACAAGTCACACTACTGTATGTAGAAACACAGGGTGGATATCCCCACTGAAGACAAGTCACACTACTATTAGAAACACAGGGTGGATATCACCACTGAAGACAAGTCACACTACTATTAGAAACACAGGGTGGATATCAACACTGAAGACAAGTCACACTACTATTAGAAACACAGGGTGGATATCAACACTGAAGACAAGTCACACTACTATTAGAAACACAGGGTGGATATCAACACTGAAGACAAGTCACACTACTATTAGAAACACAGGGTGGATATCAACACTGAAGACAAGTCACACTACTATTAGAAACACAGGGTGGATATCAACACTGAAGACAAGTCACACTACTATTAGAAACACAGGGTGGATATCACCACTGAAGACAAGTAACACTACTATTAGAAACACAGGGTGGATATCAACACTGAAGACAAGTCACACTACTATTAGAAACACAGGGTGTACCCATGGATATCACCACTGAAAACAAGTCACACTACTATTAGAAACACAGGGTGGATATCACCACTGAAGACAAGTAACACTACTATTAGAAACACAGGGTGGATATCAACACTGAAGACAAGTAACACTACTATTAGAAACACAGGGTGTACCCATGGATATCACCACTGAAAACAAGTCACACTACTATTAGAAACACAGGGTGGATATCACCACTGAAGACAAGTCACACTACTATTAGAAACACAGGGTGGATATCACCACTGAAGACAAGTCACACTACTATTAGAAACACAGGGTGGATATCACCACTGAAGACAAGTCACACTACTATTAGAAACACAGGGTGGATATCACCACTGAAGACAAGTCACACTACTATTAGAAACACAGGGTGGATATCAACACTGAAGACAAGTCACACTACTATTAGAAACACAGGGTGGATATCACCACTGAAGACAAGTCACACTACTATTAGAAACACAGGGTGGACCTATGGATATCCCCACTGAAGACAAGTCACACTACTATTAGAAACACAGGGTGGATATCACCACTGAAGACAAGTCACACTACTATTAGAAACACAGGGTGGACCCATGGATATCAACACTGAAAACCACACCACATAAATAGGAGTGTGTACCTGCGGCTGTTTTGGTAGTTGGAAGATCATGTTAAATCATGTCATTTTTGAATACATAACATAGTATAAAAAAAATAGCAAATATAATTCAATATATTATTACAATGTTCTGACTTACGATCTGAACAGCCATGTTTTTGAATCCCAATATACTGAAGCGTGTTCATACCTTCATGCGCAGCTCTGCCTTGTCAAACCCCATCAGCATGTTGATGATATCAAAGCCAGTAGCTGACTTATTCTTCTGGTGCACTCCTCTGAACAAAGCACAGAGGGTCTACAGAGGAACACATAAGACAGAGGACAAACAGAGACAAACGGTGGGGGGGGGGAAGGAGAGGCGCTTTGAAAGTGCAGTGTGTTGACTTGCATACACATGGTCAAGTGCTAAAAGGACACTGACTTCACCAGAAGCATTATTGACAATTAACACAGCACTTTGGTCAACGTGAGTTGTTTTTAAATGTGCTTTAAAAAAATTAATTTGACTTTGCCTTTGACAATGAACGCTGAGAAAGTTGAATTCTGATGCCAAAGGTCAGTCGACTCACCTGCAATGCATTAACCACTCTGATCTGATGCTCCTCCCCCAGGGCCTGGATACAGTGGTGAAACAGGCTGTTGATGTTTTCTTTAATCTTCAACACTTCGTCACCGTCGAGCGACTCTAGTTTTGCCTCCAAGTACTCCAGGTTAACCTGCACACACAGGGCAAGAAGGGTGCTCAGTAGCTTAGTTAGTTTTGAAAAACTTTGAAAACTCTTTTTACCAAGCGGCCTAACACTACCTTTTTACACAAAATGAATTAAAACATAGTAAAAATTTCTAGTGTACATGTGTATTCCATTATCCTAGGCCAGGGGTATTCAATTAAAATTCAAAGAGGTCCAGGTAGAGAACATTTCATCAAGGAGAGGTCCGGAACATCATAATGTCTAACTTGCGTTATGATTCAGTGCCATATACTGTATATTAAAGCAGCAATAAGTAGTTTTTGGCTTGTAGCTCCCCCTAGCGGCGAAACCTGTTGAAATTTGCTTTCCTCGAAATGACAAACTAGTGAGTCAACAACTTTGCTAACACAGTCAAGAAAAGATGGCTAGCTCTGAATCGAACTTGTATCCAAATGTGTCTTTTAGCTCTCGCCAACGAGTAAAAGCTATTCCGATAGTGACTGTCACTACCCGATCCTAGTTGCGCATGCTCAGACACAAAGGACCGGGCGGCTCCAGAAATCTTACATACCGCAGTATTTTCCCTACAGACCCCCGATGGCAATAGCGGAGAGGCCATTCTCCATATTAAAAGTAATTGTAGTGGCATAATTAAAATAAAATTGTTACATATTGTTACTTTAAAGTAGCCTAGTATGTATCAACGCCTGTATGTAGTCAACAACTGACTGTCAAATAAAATAAAGAAAGTACAATTCAGGGGCTCTTTCTGTGGTTATTGAAACCACTTGTTTTGGCTCTATTCCCCTCTTTGTTAACATCTCCTTTATGGCCAGGTAGATGTCCTCTCCTCTTGTGCTGGTCTGAAGGGGTGTAACACCTAACAAGTCTTCACAGAACTCTTTCTTCTGCTTGTTGAAGAACCCTACATAAACTAACAGCTGAGCATTCTCACACACATCAGTGGACTCACCTACAGCTAAGCATACACGTGCCTTATGAATTGCTTCATCCAGCTGTGCTAGCACATCCTGGGTTAATATTTCAGTTTTCTTTGTGGGTGATGATGCTGATACAGGTATTTGCTTGATTTTTTCACAAAACTCTTTGTTTTCCCTAGGGTAAGGTTTCAGCTACCTTCATGCACTCCTTGACAACCCTTTTTAATGTTGACCCAAAATCCAACTAAAAGGGAACATTGGTTAGCACGTTGTTGGGCAGTGAATGAATGTGTTAGGATTCTGGTGGATCGATCATATTGGGCTCTTAGATCGTTAATTTTTTGTGCCCTCGGTTCGGATTCGAGTGGGTATGTTTGCACGAAAGATTTGTGCTTCGTCTCGTAGTGGCGCTTCACATTGCCGCTTTTAAGAGTCTCGGAACACATGAGACATACTGGTTTTGAACTGCCCGTGGGAAGAATGACCATATAATAGTCTGTCCCTTCTTGATTAAAAGCTCTGTTTTCGCTGTCTACTTTTCTCTTTTTAGAGCGTGCCATGTGAAATTACTTTTCTCTCTCAATTACTTCTCCGACTACTGTCTCTCGTCTCGTCTCTCCAGTGAGTGTTTATCTCACTCACTGACTCGAGTCGCAATGCTTATCAGCATGCACAGATTTGATTGGCTGAGTAGCATCACGTGAGATTATTTACAACGAATGCAATTGTTCTAGAAACGCTCCGTCAAAGTTTAAGAATTCTCAGCAATTTATCGGTTATAGGTCTAGGTCCGGGTCCGGATAGGATGGCGTCTGGGTCCGGACACGGACCGCGGTTCGCTTATTAGTGACCTCTGCCCTAGACTACCAATTTTATGAAGATGCAAACCTGTGGTGCCCCCTAAAAAAAACATTCATTTCTTTGTATAGGTTCTCTCTTAACCCCCTTCTGTCCTCTTTCTCCTCACAATGATCTGCATGATCTCTCTCAAAGAAGTCACGGGCAAGCTAATGTTCTGGCTGCATAAGAGACTCTCACTTAATCCTGACTGTGCTGACACTCTTCCTCTGAGCACACTGGGGACTCTCGACATCAGAGTGGCCAGCGACGGCTGGAACATTTCTAGAAATGTAATGAATTGAAAACGTATTGACTTATATTCATATGCTTCTGACCCGTCATTAAAATGATTAGACACTAAATATATATTCTATGTACTAAATTTTATGAATGTTCGCAATTTTACGTGTTACCTCTGCAACTCAACAATATAAGTAAGTGGAGGTCTGTTGTTAATAGCTAGCCAGCTAAAAGTAAAATGAGTACAGTTTTCCTCTATGTATTTCCTGCCGCATAACAGCTCAGAATATAGCTGTCTCTTGTAATGTCAACGATCACCAATGGAAACAGCCAAAGTTGTCCAGTAAAGAAGGGACTCAATCTCAATGCACTCAATTGCTATTGGAAACTGAACTGAATTTTCTGTGTCTCAAGTGAGTGCATTAACTTTGTGGTCAAATATAGCTCAAAAAGTTAGTACATAGAATATATATTTAGTGTCTAATTAGCTAACTGTTAGCTAGTGATGCTAAGATGGTTTGTCAGCCAACTTCAGTCACATTATAACGGTGCAAGTTAACTCCAGACCTTTGTAAATAAACGTTTGTTTATTTAGAGCATGAATTTCAGCAAAAACACTCCACCATCCACATCAAGTTTTTATAACAGATGCAATCGAGTTTTATCATTTAGGACGTTCCAATTGGCACATGTGACCGGGAAACACAGGTGCAAGCCAGATTTTGTCACAATGGTTCCATGTAAGTCTATGGGGGAAATTCTACTGTTTTTTCTTCAATATCTTAAAAACTATACAGCGTAGAAACATTAAATAAGTTTCACTTACTAGACCTATAAAGTGTGACTGAAGTGATTGAAGTTTGAACAAAGTTTCTAAGTTCTTTATAATGAAAAACAAAAAGAATATCAAAAGGAAATGGATGGTGAACAGGCACAGCATTGAAACCTAACCATAGAATGAAACACTGTTAAAACATCCATACCTTCATCAGGAAGAGTTCATCCCAGAAGCGAGGATTGGTGACGGCAGGATCATCCCTCTAAAGGTGGGAAAAGGATCAAAAGGATTTTCACGTAAGGTGCAACACAAACAATGTGTTTTTAACCCTTGGGAGTTCAAGGTCTGTTAGACTCTTAGTCTGACATGCCTTGACATTTTTGTATATTTCACCTAACTAAAAACATTGACGCAAAAGGGCCATACATGATTATATTCTAGAAGACCTCAGCAATAACAAAGTGAGAGTAAAAGGAATGTAGTCAAATCATTTTTATTTAAATCAAATGTAAACATACCCTTACAAAAACCTACTTTCAGAGGTGCTCAAACTTTGTACAAAAACACATTGTAAAGATTTCAGGCCAAGACTTTTGAACTCTAAACCTTGTAAACATACAGCTCTGGAAAAAATTAAGAGACCACTCCAAATCGTTCTTAAATCAGCATCTCTACGTGTATGGCAGCCATTCCATTCCAGTGTCTGTTGAATTCCAACACAGGCACACCTGATTCTACTTAATGAGGTACTGATTAGGTGATCACCTGAACCAAATCTTATTTAATGAAGAAAAGTATAAAAACCAGTGCTGTGGCCATCACTATCCTCTTGCAATAGGACCAGCTGGATGGCAGAAACAGTGCTAGTAGTACCTCAAAAGTAATTGGAATCAAAAAAGGTGTCTATTGACCATGCCAAAAGAGTTCAAAAGAAAGGTTTTGAGTGAGGAAAAGAAGGGTTCAATTCTGGATGTACTGGCAGAGGGATACAGTGAGCGTCAGGTTGCTTCCATCCTTAAAATGTCAAAGACGGCGGTTCATAAGAACAAGGTCGAGCAGCAGAGATTAGACACAACAAAGCTACAGACCGGCAGAGGACGAAAACCACTCTCCACTCGTTCGAATGTCACTCAACAACTGTAGGATGACATCAAGTGACCTCCAAAAAGAATGGCAAACGGCCGCTGGGGTGAAGTGCACGGCGAGGACGGTTAGACACAGGCTCCTAGGGGCAGGACTGGAGTCGTGCAAACTAGAAAAAAGCCCTTCATCAACGAGAAGCAAATAAGAGCCAGGCTGAGGTTTGCTAAAGACCATGTAGGACTGGAGTAAGGTCATCTTCTCTGATGAGTCCAATTTTCAGCTTTGCCCAACACCTGGTTCGACGGAGACCTGGAGAGGCCTACAAGCCACAGTGTCTCGCACCTAGTGTGAAATTTGGTGGATCTGTGATGATCTGGGGGTGCTTAAGCAAGGCTGGAATCAGGCAGATTTGTCTTTGTGAAGGACGCATGAATCAAGCCAATTACAAAGTTGTCCTGGGAGAAAACTTGCTTCCTTCTGTTTTGACAATGTTCCACACACACACACACACACAATGCTCCATGCCACACAGCCAGGTCAGTGAAGGTGTGGATGAAGGACCGCCACATCAGGACCCTGTCATGGCCAGCCCAATCTCCAGACCTGAATCCCATTGAAAAACTGGAATGTGAGGAATATGGATGGTCACAAGCCATCAAACAAAGCCGAGCTGCTTGAATTTTTGCGTCAAGAGTGGCATAAAGTCACCCAATGGCAAATTGAAAGACTGGTGGAGAGCATGCCAAGAAATATGAAAGCTGTGATTGCAAGGTTATTCCACCAAATATTGATTTCTGAACTCTTCCTAAGTTAAAACATTAGTATTGTGTTGTTTGAAAATGAATATGAACTGAATATGAATATGAACAGTTGTCATTTTCTGCAAATAAACAATGTATTTGTATGTGTTTGAGTAATATGACATTTTTTGTTTTATTTTATAAACTACTGACAACATTTTTCCCAAATTTTAGATACAAATATTGTTATTTAATATTTGTATCTAAAATTTGGGGAAAATGTTGTCAGTAGTTTATAAAATAAAACTAAAAATGTCATATTACTCAAACACATAGAAATACATTGTAAAACCAGAGAAACTGATCATTTTGAAGTGGTCTCAATTTTTTCCAGAGCTGTATGTGTTTTTAGCATTCAGAAAGTGTGTGTGGTTTCACTAATAAATATTAGTAACTTCAGAATAACCTTTTCCTCTCCAAAACCAGTGTCCCTGCACACTGAATATTGATGAGATAAGTGTAAACACCCCTGTGACCTTATGGCCCATCTGTATAATAGGTAATGGCCCTAGAACACCCCTGTGACCTTATGGCCCATCTGTATAATAGGTAATGGCCCTAGATTGTCATTGTGGCTCTCTGTCCCTCACAGGTTGTTGCCACGTCATGACCCAATAGCGATCACCTATTTGCCATTCCCTGATCATATGAATAGGCCTCATGTGCATCAGGAACTGATACCTCACTCTGACACTGAAATGTACACGACTTTCGTTCTATTCTCCTCATCACAACATTTGTGAGTGCTGATAGAACAGAGGTTTTTGCAAACGAGATATGAAACATTTACAGTTTTGTTCTTACCGCAAAGATATCATCGTACATGAGAACCACCTTCTCCCTCAGTTTTGTTCTTACCGCAAAGATATCATCGTACATTAAAACCACTGTTCTTACCGCAAAGATATCATCGTACATGAGAACCACCTTCTCCTTCAGCGGCCTCTTGGAAGAAGATGTCCGCCTCAAGAGACCCACTTTCTTCTCCACCTGAGCCATGGTGGTTTCTGAAGAGAACACAAAATGGAAGTTTCAGTGAAGAGGTAAATAGTCAGGCAGTAACACAATACCTCAAGAATGCCGAGGCCTGCCGCCTTTAGAGCCCCACACAGACTGGGGCAGAGGGCAATTAGCCCGACGCTGTTACAAATAAAGGTTTACTCATAATATTCAAAGGGTTATTTAGATTGGCAGGTTACGATGTGATATGAAATTACACTGGTTCCCGCTTATAATATTGCTGTCATTTTCATCTATCTTCCGACGGGAGTGCAACAAGACAACAGAAGTACAGTTCACAGTTTTACAGCAGGTGACATAGACAGTAGGCCTAGGCTATGTTTGGCAACATAGGTAAAAAATCCATCAGTTATGCATGTTTGTGATTTGTAATCTTTGTCCTAGTGTGACTTAAACGTAACATTGTAACAACATTGTAAACAGGCAACCACTCTACATGTCTAATGAAAGACCCTTCAGCGAGAGACCAGTAGAATGGTTCTGATACTGAAGTAACAGGAAAGAGCTTTACTTTAGCGTTACTATCGAAACTCGCTAACTCCAGAGAAATAGAAGTGCTGACGCTGGCATTTAAGTGACAGTAGAGGAAGCACTAATCTCAAAATAACGAATCTTTTGACATAATTCAAAAAACAAAAGGCCTTGTAGTCCTTGATAGCATCAATGTCAAACATCAAATGTTTTGGTGCTCACAATAAAGCTGTTGTCTGTCTTGCCACATCTGCCCACAGTGAGAGCAAAACACTGACAGACTAGCCCAGTGTTTCCCCTACCATTATATTAGTATTATTGTTATATCAGCCTACTCTCATTTAAAAACTAGTCGGTCACGTAATTCCCCACAGCAGAGTGTGTGGGTGATTGGTGTTAGATATCACAGCCATGCAACTTGTTAGATTATATGAATTGCTCAGCCAACAAGTTGTAGGAGAGTCAAACCTTTCTTTCGAAGTGCATTCACGTAATTGTATAAGTTATGATATTTGCAATTCTATGTACCTTTGTGGTCTGTTTGACTAGTAGGCTATTGCAGCCAACCCTATGTAAAGTAATAGCTCCAGCCTACCTACATCAGCTGACTTCTCTTCTGACTACTAAGGCTACTATAGGCTCCAATCCTCACAATGAGCACAAAGCTGTACACATACGGTATAAACCTAGCCTACGTCATTTATGTTTAAGCAGTGTTTTAGGTAGTATGGAGTCCATGTCATAATGCACGATATGCAGTCAGAGGTACAATATGATGATTACAAATGATTCAAGTTGGTTAAAGTTTAGGTAGGCTTAAGCTATTGTTGTCCTTTAGGTTGGCTGCTATTCAAAGAGTCAAACAGTCCACAAAGGCATGGAATAGGCATGGAATAAATAAAAAGCTGACAAAAAAAATTTAAATAGAAGAAAATTAGGACAAAACCACACTTGGCTTTACACAAGCTTGGCATTTATGGATACAGCCTACTGTCACTTGATAGTGTTAACCTGTTAGGCTACACAAGTTAACATGGGTGTAGCCGTTTCTTGGAAACACAATACAAACAAATAATCAATTTGAATTTCTACACAGCTGCACCGTGGCTCTGGTAGACGTCGTTCTGCCAGTCCACACCTTTTCAAAGAATGACTGGTTTCGAACCCCGCAGTAACTATTTCCAGTCAATTGTATTTATATATTTTTTGCAGCCATCATTCATGCTGCAGTTCACAGGCATTGGCTACAGACTGTCTGACTGACAAAAAACATTTGCGTTTACAGTACAAAAAGAAGCGTCAGATTTAATTTTGTAGTAGATTTCTAGGAGTGACGAATCTGCAGCTGTGCACATCTGCAACCAGCTAAAAAGTAAGCATCACCAGTTCTGACACACCTACCTCCAACAAGTACTGCTACAAATTTCACAAGATCCAAGGAATACGACATACCACTAGCTTTACAAATAACAAGTTATTACGCAAGACTTCACCGGTGCCATGTAACGTTGGCCATAAATTAATATCTTCATCTTAATGCTAGCTAGCACAGCAGCGTTAGCTGTCTTTAAGTAACGTTCAATAGCGTTACAACATGGTACCAGATATCCTTACAACTTAACGTTAACAGCTGTTATAACTTATAACGCTTCCAGTCTGTAGATGCTAGCTAGTTAGCTGACATGCTTACCAACAGTCACTAAAATAAAGCGCATTGGTTTTCACAACCAGTTTTCTGATTTCTCGCTTGCAGTCTTGAAGCGTCTAACTTTGCTAGCACAAAACTATTTAGCTAGCTAGCTAGCTAACTTAAAGTTAGCTGCCATTTCTGATCAGCTGTCGTATGACGAAATAGAGATCCAAATTCAATTAGTAACTATGGCATTCATTTCAAACTCCCGCATACCTTAAGGGTCGACATTTTTGTCTCTGGACAAATACTTCAATCTCGCAAGTCAATTATTTGTAACAGTTAACGTTAGTTGACTTACACCGTTAACGTTGCTTGTCCAACCAGTCTCCTACATTCTATGGAGAGAAAGCACGATGCTCATGAAAGCAACTTACCCTACAGTATATGATGGTCCAACAAGCTCTTCACTATGACAATACGTATAAGGTTCATCGGTCTCTAAATTATAACTACACTGTTGTCTTCACTCAATCGCCAGACTAGCGCTTCTTCTTTTTCTTCTTCTTCTTCGTCGTCGTCTTCTTCTTCTGCTTGTTGTTGTTCTTGTTCTTCTTGGTATCCAAATCTATCTGAGCATTACTGCCACCTACTGTGTATTTTGTAGGATCTACATATGAGCTTAGAATATTATTCATAACAAAAGCTAGGCTATAACTAATAATTAAATAAATACTTAAACTATTGCACCCTGATGTACAGCCCCAGTAGAATTCCCATTTGCAAAGAAAATGTATATCGCGTGGTGATAACCATTATGGGTCAGGGCATGTGGAGCTGTGCCACTACTCACAGCGAGAGATGACAGGTGGTGTCAGCAGAGACATATACACTATGGGTGTCAGGGCTAACATGAAGGACAAGGCATATCCTCAGGTGAGCAGGGCACGTCACTTGAGTCGCAGTCCGTTTATGAAACAAAAGGAGCGATTTCAAATTTTTGAAAAAAGGCAAAATATTGCTTGACAAGTTCACAATTAATAGGCTATTACTGTACAAACACTGAAAAATATTTGTTGTTGATAACTTCACTGTGGCTTTGTAGTATTATTTGGCAAATTTAGGTCTATGAGATCTGCTCTCCGATAGGAACGAAACCCCTAGGGGCCTATTTCTTGACTTTCCCTCCCTATAGTGTGGGAGTGACCATCGTCATTTTGTATGTGGCAGATTAGCATTTTTGCAAGTTCCAATTTTGAAAAGAAAATCCCTATGAGAGAATGAATGGGGCTTTAGAAAATTTCGGATTCGTAAAACCGCTTTCACACCAGCAAAACGAACCAAACTAACTAATCTATTGGACTCGGGTCCAGATCAAACGCTCTAGTGTGAAAATGGACTTGCCAAACAAGAGAGTAAAGCAATCGTTTTCACAGATTCTTTTTTTCTTCTAGAAATTTTATTTGAAAATGTATAAGAATGATTTTCATGGAACAAAGTTTGAATCATGACTGTTTCATATCATTTATTATTCCCTTTTCAAGTTTCTTTTTCCAACCCCCTATATTTAATTTACAGACATATGTGAAATATTACTATTATAATCGAGGTACTCACAGGGAAATATTGCAATGGTTTAATGTTTCAGTCCAGCATCCCTGGAAGACCTTTTCCCAGTAGCACAGCTTCATATGTGAGATGCTTTGCTATGTATTTGAAGTAATGACTGGTACATGTAGTGTAATCGATTTTTAGTACCAGAGATTTGCATTATAAATCATTATTCAATATACCAGTCATATTATAAGTTTTTAAACAGTGATGAGCTTTGATCATCTGAATTCTTACTTCTAGCATCCCCACCCCTACCACATCTGCTGATCATGCTGTTGTTCTCATGATTACTGGGTCATTTGGATGGCCTTCCATTGTCATCGCCCTGAAGGAGCCCATTCTGTGAAGGATATCCAGCATTCTCTTCTCTCTTTCTCTCAGCTCGCAGAAAATAGCTTTACAGCCTACACAATGTTGTGACATGGGTGGAGGCAGAATGAAAAAGGGTGAGTTGGTAAACATGTACAGGACCAATATTTCATTAACTTGGCGATACTTGGTAACTTGGCGTCAAAGTGATTCATTACATTGCTAGTGTGACTTTGTAATGTTGCTCACCTGTTGTTCTTAATGCTGAAATCAAACAGTCCACCAATCGCTTTGCAATGCGTGGGTCGGAGACTTTGGGGAGTATTTGCATCGTGATCACAGATGGATTATCCCCCAGAAGAGACTCAGGATACTGCACATGTACAGGAGAACGGAGGAGCATGAGTACTACACACACATTACTGAACTAAAGGAATCACATGACTGTCATGGTGTCAAGGCAACATAATCAACCCATACAGGTTATACAGGATTTATTATCGTGCTTACCTCTTACCTCTTTAAAGACTTTATGTCATGCATATTAGTATTATGATTATTATTATTAGCATTATTAGTAGTAGATTTATTATAGATTATTATACACGTTTTGTTGTATTAGGCATAATGCTTTATATGTGGCATGTTATTATTCTTAAAAAATGTTTTAAGTCACTTTGAACGAGAGTATTGATGGTGGTTACTAAGTGATTCCAAGGACACTAGATGTGGTTTCTAGTGTATTAATATGGCAGTAAAGATAAACACTAGATGTGGTTTCTAGTGTATTACTATGGCAGTCGAGATGACTGTACTAGAGGTGGTTTCTAGTGTATTACTATGGCAGTCGAGATGACTGTAATATTGGTTGAAATGATGTAGATGTGATGTGTTATGTGACCAACACAGAGCTCCATTCATGTCAGTGGAAGACGAGAGGAGTGGAAGAATGAGTGGGTGGTCCGAGCATTAGATGCATGATATGAAGACAGACATGGGAGAGTTGGAACCATGCCAATATCTTGAACACTCTTGGAGGAGATGCAGTGCCGAACGTGCAGAATAAAAACAAAAACAGTCGAAAGGTTGTTGATATTTGAGCTCAACAGCCAACCAATTAACACTGGCTTTATCGACATCTGGCCAACATTCTGGAGGAAGCAGGGGCTGCTGAAGAGAGATGGTATCCACCCCTCCTGTCTAAAAACCTAACACAACACATAGCCAAGGCAGATTGCTGACAATCCAAAATGAACACTAGGAGGCAGAACTACTTCCCTATACTAACCTCTACTATCCTATACTACCCTCTACGACCCTCTACTACCCTATACTACCCCATACTAACCTCTACTACACTATACTAACCTCTACTACCCTATACTAACCTCTACTAACCTCTACTAACCTCTACTACCCTATACTAACCTCTACTACCCTATACTAACCTCTACTACCCTATACTAACCTCTACTACCCCATACTAACCTCTACTACACTATACTAACCTCTACTAACCTCTACTACCCTATACTAACCTCTACTACCCTATACTAACCTCTACTACACTATACTAACCTCTACTACCCCATACTAACCTCTACTACACTATACTAACCTCTACTACACTATACTAACCTCTACTGCCCCAATAGAATCATCGCCCCACACTTGTGCCCATCATGTGCAAACTGTATTTTTACCAAGAACATCTAAGCACACTGTAAACCACACTGAAAGAAGTATTAGACAGGAAAATATATCTAAGATAAAAACTGTATATGTACAAAACGCTACCGGTACCCATATACCCCAGAGCACCTGGCCCCTTTTGATCAGAGTTCTCAGACTTCCCAGTCACCTTGGTTATAAACTCTGATACAATCCTCATATTGGGAGATTTTAATATCCACATGAACAATGAAAATAATAGCCTTACAATTGCATTCCAATCATTAATAGACTTCCCAACATGTAAACACACCAACTTATTACCACAGCCAGAAATGGACCACCCTATAGTTCTACCTGAAAATACTGCCCATCACCTAATTACATTCAACATGCAATTAGAACTCAGTCTAATTCAATTCAATTACATTTTATTTATATAAGTAATTTGTAAAAAAAAAAATGAAAAAAAAGTAAGTGATTTTCTGTAAGCTGTGTGCCTCTGGAGTATACTTCTGCATGATAGTAACTTGGATCTGGTAGCTCTGTGATTGTACAGTCTCTTAAGTAGAGCTCCTATTCAAGGGCTTTCATGAAAAGGGAGTTTTCCCGTGAAAACACCTATAAGAGCTCACCAGAAGTCCCAAATATCGTGATGATTGATGAACATGTGGTTTTTGATGTCAGCCAGTAATTGCATTGTATCCATTATAGTCCATTGTTGTATCCATTATTTCAAGATGTTGCTGATCCTCGAATAATTTCTTCATAAACTGGATCTGAATTTGAGGTAAGAACCATAGAATTTGGACCAATCCAATCTCCAGATATGTAGCCTTGTAGGGGCCTCTCTTCAACTGCTGATGGGTGTTGCTTCATTTTTGGGATAGACGCACAAGCTGCTTTAGGAACACACTTAGCTGCACCGATATCCCATTCACTCGCTGAGAAGTTCCTTTAGCTCCCATTCACTCACTGAGAAGTTCCTTATATCCCATTCACTCACTGAGAAGTTCCTTATATCCCATTCACTCACTGAGAAGTTCCTTATATCCCATTCACTCGCTGAGAAGTTCCTTATATCCCATTCACTCGCTGAGGAGTTCCTTATATCCCATTCACTCACTGAGAAGTTCCTTATATCCCATTCACTCACTGAGAAGTTCCTTATATCCCATTCACTCACTGAGAAGTTCCTTATATCCCATTCACTCACTGAGAAGTTCCTTATATCCCATTCACTCGCTGAGGAGTTCCTTATATCCCATTCACTCACTGAGAAGTTCCTTATATCCCATTCACTCACTGAGAAGTTCCTTATATCCCATTCACTCACTGAGAAGTTCCTTATATCCCATTCACTCACTGAGAAGTTCCTTATATCCCATTCACTCGCTGAGAAGTTCCTTATATCCCATTCACTCGCTGAGAAGTTCCTTATATCCCATTCACTCGCTGAGAAGTTCCTTATATCCCATTCACTCGCTGAGAAGTTCCTTATATCCCATTCACTCGCTGAGAAGTTCCTTATATCCCATTCACTCACTGAGAAGTTCCTTATATCCCATTCACTCGCTGAGAAGTTCCTTATATCCCATTCACTCACTGAGAAGTTCCTTATATCCCATTCACTCACTGAGAAGTTCCTTATATCCCATTCACTCGCTGAGGAGTTCCTTATATCCCATTCACTCACTGAGAAGTTCCTTATATCCCATTCACTCACTGAGAAGTTCCTTATATCCCATTCACTCACTGAGGAGTTCCTTATATCCCATTCACTCACTGAGGAGTTCCTTATATCCCATTCACTCACTGAGAAGTTCCTTATATCCCATTCACTCGCTGAGGAGTTCCTTATATCCCATTCACTCACTGAGGAGTTCCTTATATCCCATTCACTCACTGAGGAGTTCCTTATATCCCATTCACTCACTGAGAAGTTCCTTATATCCCATTCACTCGCTGAGGAGTTCCTTATATCCCATTCACTCACTGAGGAGTTCCTTATATCCCATTCACTCACTGAGAAGTTCCTTATATCCCATTCACTCGCTGAGGAGTTCCTCCCCCTGTCTGGGTGTCCTCTAATCGGTCAATATTGTCAAAGGGCTAAACTAGTAAAGATATATGGCTGAATATTCTCTGGGAACATATCATTGTTTGACGTGACATCTGACAAGGAGCATCTGGATAGGTTCAGCATTACCAGTTAGAGTAAGATAGCAGGACAGGGCTAGAGGTAGAGAAGTTGTTTAGTAATCAGAAGGTTGCTAGTTCGATTCCCTGTCAAAGCGTCCTTGAGCAAGACATTGAACCCCTAATTGCTCCTGATGTGCAGTGTGCCGTCAGTGTAAAATGTGTATGTAAGTCGCTTTGGATAAAAGCGTCTGCTAAATGTAAATGTAGGGCATGTATTGGAGGTTTATGCTGTCCACCAATTACAGCATATATCAGGTCCTGGCTGAAAGATTGCATCAGCATATCAACTTTTGTAGTTTTCTTACCAGTCAGCAGAATCTCAAAGAATCTCTTCAGTTGAGCTGGTATGATTACTGCTGCTTTTTTAGTATTCATGGGATGGGATAGCCTATGGTTTGGTTTATCCATGCTCTTGACATGACCTTATGATTGATGAGGCAGATGTGTCTCCCTATTATTACAGATGTGTCTCCCTATTATTGCAGATGTGTCCTCCCCTTTTCTGCAGCTCGGTACATTTTAGCCCGATCAAAGATGCTCATGCCATCAGGAAGCACTATCAACTTGTCTTTGTCATCTGGAAATATATGGATGCTGCTCCAAAAAAACTCACTTTTCTTGATTTGTTTTCTTTTTTCAAAGCTACCAGATCCAAGTTGCTATCATGCCGGAATATACTCCAGCGATACATAACTTTCACACAAATATAGTAAGCTTTCAGTCCTTAAGTTTAAATGAACCATCACTTTGTGACAGACTTACAAATTAGAGGACTGATGGAAGTACAGAGAGTTACAACATCTTACACTAAAATAGCTTTTAATAACATTACACCACCAGGCTAAGGCTCAGAGGAAGGCTGGGATATGCTAACTTGGCAAGGAGAGGTATTGAGTCTTTAGAGCTAGTTACAGCAGTTTGCTGAGTCATTTACACATTGACTCAATCTGCGGTGAAAAGAAGCAGTTCTATGAACAAGTCCAGGGGCAGTGTGCAACCTGCTTTAGGGATCAATTGGAAATTGAACGGGGATATCATAATTGGAAATGCACCTAATGCAAGTGTGGTAACCATGGAATTGCCACCTTGAACATGCATGACTTTCTGCTACCTGAACAACGTGTTATCCCCTATGTCTTCATATTAATAGCTAACTAAACATCTAGCTCATTGTGATGTTTGTCCCACCTGGTCCTTAGAAGCAGCGGATTTGGCATCGGTGAGTCCCAGGGCATATCCACAAACTCCACCCTCATCCTCCATCAAGAAGGCACAGTTGGGTGAGGGGACGAGCTGTCCACATGCCAGTCTACACAGAACAGCACAATCAAGACATTCAGTAGGAACATTCAAAAGAAAGCAAAACACGGCATGATACTTACTGGTCTTGCATTATTTGCATCAGATTATGAGTTAATAATAAGAGACATAATTAGAGAGAGCTTGTGAGGGTTTTTACATTCAAAACAGATCTAGAAAGTTCGATTAATGTTGACCAATTATTATTGGGCAAAGGATTTATTAACAGTCAGTTTTAGAAACGACACTCTAATTTCAAGTCTCTAAGTGGGCATGAACAACCTTGTTGAGTATATCAAACTCCCATCAAGCCAGTTTATATACTGATATGGACCTGGTGATTACTCTTTTTGGTGAGCTAACTAGCTAAAAGCCAAAAGACTTTGCAAATACCAACTACAGCACAGTCCACCATCACTGATATGAGTGGTGTATAGATAGTCTCACCCGTGGCCCAGTAACATGAGTAGAGATAGTCTCACCTGTGGCCCAGTAACATGAGTAGAGATAGTTTCACCTGTGGCCCAGTAACATGAGTAGAGATAGTCTCACCTGTGGCCCAGTAACATGAGTAGAGATAGTTTCACCTGTGGCCCAGTAACATGAGTAGAGATAGTCTCACCTGTGGCCCAGTAACATGAGTAGAGATAGTCTCACCTGTGGCCCAGTAACATGAGTAGAGATAGTCTCACCTGTGGCCCAGTAACATGAGTAGAGATAGTCTCACCTGTGGCTGTGGCCCAGTAACATGAGTAGAGATAGTCTCACCTGTGGCCCAGTAACATGAGTAGAGATAGTCTCACCTGTGGCTGTGGCCCAGTAACATGAGTAGAGATAGTCTCACCTGTGGCCCAGTAACATGAGTAGAGATAGTCTCACCTGTGGCCCAGTAACATGAGTAGAGATAGTCTCACCTGTGGCCCAGTAACATGAGTAGAGATAGTCTCACCTGTGGCCCAGTAACATGAGTAGAGATAGTCTCACCTGTGGCCCAGTAACATGAGTAGAGATAGTCTCACCTGTGGCTGTGGCCCAGTAACATGAGTAGAGATAGTCTCACCTGTGGCCCAGTAACATGAGTAGAGATAGTCTCACCTGTGGCCCAGTAACATGAGTAGAGATAGTCTCACCTGTGGGCTGTGGCCCAGTAACATGAGTAGAGATAGTCTCACCTGTGGCCCAGTAACATGGGTAGAGATAGTCTCACCTGTGGCCCAGTAACATGAGTATAGATAGTCTCACCTGTGGCCCAGTAACATGAGTAGAGATAGTCTCACCTGTGGCCCAGTAACATGAGTAGAGATAGGATAGTCTCACCTGTGGCCCAGTAACATGAGTATAGATAGTCTCACCTGTGGCCCAGTAACATGAGTAGAGATAGTCTCACCCACTAACATGAGTAGAGATAGTCTCACCTGTGGCCCAGTAACATGAGTAGAGATAGTCTCACTTGTGGCCCAGTAACATGAGTAGAGATAGTCTCACTTGTGGCCCAGTAACATGAGTAGAGATAGTCTCACTTGTGGCCCAGTAACATGAGTAGAGATAGTCTCACCTGTGGCCCAGTAACACGAGTAGAGATAGTCTCACCTGTGGCCCAGTAACATGAGTAGAGATAGTCTCACCTGTGGCCCAGTAACATGAGTAGAGATAGTCTCACCTGTGGCCCAGTAACATGAGTAGAGATAGTCTCACCTGTGGCCCAGTAACATGAGTATAGATAGTCTCACCTGTGGCCCAGTAACATGGGTAGAGATAGGATAGTCTCACCTGTGGCCCAGTAACATGAGTAGAGATAGTCTCACCTGTGGCCCAGTAACATGAGTAGAGATAGTCTCACCTGTGGCCCAGTAACATGAATAGAGATAGTCTCACCTGTGGCCCAGTAACATGAGTAGAGATAGTCTCACCTGTGGCCCAGTAACATGAGTAGAGATAGTCTCACCTGTGACCCAGTAACATGAGTAGAGATAGTCTCACCCACTAACATGAGTAGAGATAGTCTCACTTGTGGCCCAGTAACATGAGTAGAGATAGTCTCACCTGTGGCCCAGTAACATGAGTAGAGATAGTCCTCACCTGTGACCCAGTAACATGAGTAGAGATAGTCTCACCCACTAACATGAGTAGAGATAGTCTCACTTGTGGCCCAGTAACATGAGTAGAGATAGTCTCACCTGTGGCCCAGTAACATGAGTAGAGATAGTCTCACCTGTGGCCCAGTAACATGAGTAGAGATAGTCTCACCTGTGGCCCAGTAACATGAGTAGAGATAGTCTCACCTGTGGCCCAGTAACATGAGTAGAGATAGGATAGTCTCACCTGTGGCCCAGTAACATGAGTAGAGATAGTCTCACCTGTGGCCCAGTAACATGAGTAGAGATAGTCTCACCTGTGGCCCAGTAACATGAGTATAGATAGTCTCACCTGTGGCCCAGTAACATGAGTAGAGATAGTCTCACCTGTGGCCCAGTAACATGAGTAGAGATAGTCTCACCTGTGGCCCAGTAACATGAGTAGAGATAGTCTCACCCACTAACATGAGTAGAGATAGTCTCACCTGTGGCCCAGTAACATGGGTAGAGATAGGATAGTCTCACCTGTGGCCCAGTAACATGAGTAGAGATAGTCTCACTTGTGGCCCAGTAACATGAGTAGAGATAGTTTCACCTGTGGCCCAGTAACATGAGTAGAGATAGTCTCACCTGTGTTCCAGTAACATGGGTAGAGATAGTCTGTGGCCCAGTAACATGAGTAGAGATAGTCTCACCTGTGGCCCAGTAACATGAGTAGAGATAGTCTCACCTGTGGCCCAGTAACATGAGTAGAGATAGTCTCACCTGTGGCCCAGTAACATGGGTAGAGATAGTCTCACCTGTGGCTGTGGCCCAGTAACATGAGTAGGGATAGTCTCACCTGTGGCTGTGGCCCAGTAACATGAGTAGGGATAGTCTCACCTGTGGCTGTGGCCCAGTAACATGAATAGAGATAGTCTCACCTGTGGCCCAGTACCATGGGGCCCTTGGTGGCTGGAAATCCATGCGTTGCCTCACACATCACTTCTTTAAAGATCTTCTGCACGGCTGACTGTACAAGGATGTTCACAATAGTATGGCACAGTGATAAAAACACATTCAAATGAGGCCAACTTTGTGAGAATTCACTGGGACAATGCACTGAAAAGTACAACTGATTCTGGAATGTTCCATTCTGATTCAGAGACATAGCCTTCTGTACTGATTGATTGTATTTTTCTCACAAATCTTCTTTTAAACATTGAAAAGAAGACTGAATGTGACCTGCCAGTGTGAACAGGACAAATGTGCATGGAATTAGATATCTTCATTGTGTTTGAGAACAAAACGTGATTGAATAAAATCAGTTTTCTCCTTTAACTCTCTGTCTCCACGCTAATAGTCACTCCATTGTCTTTCAATCATATAAATGTTTCATGCTACATGCCTTTAGCCTCCATCATCTTGGCCAAGCCTTTTGGTAACTCCCACAAGGGTCAGGGGCTATAGTTGGACAAACTGCTGATATGCTGCCCCCATTTTGTTTAGACTGTGGAGCAATCATTTAGCTCACTAGCCCTAGGGCTGCAATTCATTCTGCCTAAGTAGCAGTTTCTTCACTGGTGCCTGGTGACAAAGTAACACTAAACGTTATTAAATCTTCCACTTGGTTTTGAGCTCATTAGGCAGCAAGCTCCAGATCTGTTCCCCCTTCAGAGGTTTTAACACGGTAAGGTCTGCTATTAGACAAAAGTGGAAGTGAGGACCTACACACTATTTGCAACATTATAATACGTATCATAGTACAGCCTCTGGTCATTGTCCTGATTCTGTCCTGGTCCTCTGATAGTGAGCAGTTCACAAACTTAGTCAATCAAAGAATGTAGATTTCACAAACCTGATCACTTGGCGTGTAAGGTCGAATGACATAAGCTGTGGGCCGGGGGGACTGGTAAAAGACATCCTTGTACCCGTGATTAGGCAGCATTCTCTGTAGACGTATAAAACATCGATCATGTCTTTTGTTTTCCTCCCCTTAGCCATTTCTCATGGTTTTGGGTCACTCGTAAATATGAGTGCTATACCTGAAACTCTCCTGATTGGGTGACTATACCTGAAACCCTCCTGATTGGTTGACCTGAAACTCTCCTGATTGGCTGACTAGTAGCATATGAGTGCTATACCTGAAACTCTCCTGATTGGGTGACTATACCTGAAACTCTCCTGATTGGGTGACTAGTACCTGAAACTCTCCTGATTGGGTGACTATACCTGAAACTCTCCTGATTGGGTGACTAGTAGCATAAACTCTCCTGATTGGGTGACCTGAACCTCTCCTGATTGGGTGACTAGTATGAGTGCTATACCTGAAACTCTCCTGATTGGCTGACTAGTAGCATAGGAGTGCCATACCTGAAACTCTCCTGATTGCGCCCCTCTGAAGCCCCAGGGCTCAGGGTCATTCACTTGCCGAGCTGAGAGTGTTGTCTGTCCACCTGTAAGAGTAAAGATCTTTGTATTATGAAGTACACAACCTGGACTCTAGGTTTAAAGTTATGTATTTAGCAGAAGCTTTTATATCCAAATGTAAATTGATATATTACAATAAATAGTACAACGCTCTTTTGGGGATCATTGTGTGGTCATGATTAAGGGGCCAACAGAATGACTTTATCTATAATTTTAAATAAGTGAGTGACCGCTTGTATCAAGTGACAAATAAAATCCATATAACCAATTTTACCCAAAATCTAAATACATTGATAATGTTAATCAGGTTTATCATGTAAATGTATACACTGCATTAGTATCAGAGTGCCAAAATGCCCTGTGGGTGTGTAGAGGATGCTCAGGAGTGTTTGGCTTCCATGAAAACAAATTGAAACAGCAAATTGCAAGTGGCCAGGCTGGTATCATTTTCACACCAATCAGATCAGAGTTTAGTCAGTGAACTGCCATTGTAAATGTGCATCAATAAAATATTAACATGTTAATACATTTCTTGTTGCACATCAGTTTAAATAAGTCGCGATGCCTTATGAATAATTGGAACAAATGAAAGGTAGGAAAACGGACTAGACATTAGCTGTGTGAAAAACGGATATAAGGTTACCACGGTTACCTAGGCTGCAGCTCAAGACGCTACTCAAGCTAACTTGGTGTTGAAGAAGACGACACGAGGACTTCACATGCAAGTGAATACGCATTATCTGTCCAGGTCAATTAACAAACACGAGAAAACAAAGTCCATTGGTTGAGAATTTAATCGATCTGTCTTTTAATTTGATGCTTCGTTGCAAATGATCATCTAAACTAGGCCACTGCTAAACTGATTTTGTTGCTCTTCTAATTTGACGTTTTCCGACAACTATTGTTGATGTGCAACACACCTAGCTTAGCAAGAAACCTGGAATAGTATTTGAAATGGTTTATTTTATTGGGAGTAACACAGAGGCACCACTGCAAATGAGTCCATCCTCTGTATCACACACCCCCCCGCCTTCCCCCACCCCCATGTCTAGATTCATGTTGGGGATTCCTCAATTTCAAGAGTCATGCACCACTACTGACAGCGGTCTATAGATATATTACTTGAACTAAACTAGTAGGCTTAGCCCACGGGAGCTGTTTAATTTTTGCACAGTGACTTTTGAACATGGTGAATAATTGGTTACCAGCTGGTTACAAGCTAAATAGGTAGGTCACCAGAGCACCCTGAAACAAGAGAAATATTGTGTTCCAATGTATTCCAACGAATGGTTGGAAAGAGAGAAGGATGACACATCTATTAGTGTATTATTATTAGTGTAGAGGGCCTCTTGGCAAACCACTGGAATCATTTCAGCCATTTATGTCACACAAGATGATCAAGAGATATTAAAAACAGAACTAACCCATAGTTTTGACAAAGTCCCTGGCCATAGACACACCACTCTTGATATCACAGATATAGTTGTAAAGGTCATACAAAATTCGCCGGTTGGAGACGTTTGAAAGTCGGTTAAACATCTGGACCACCGACTCGCACATCTTATCAAACTGCTCCGCTCTGCCCCCCCATTCAGTGTCCTTGAGAAACAGAGAAAACCAAATTCAGTAAACTAATCAGAATCTCAACATTTCTTAATGTTGTCAAACTTTAAACAAATAATATTTCAAAACTAAATCTACTGTGTTAAATAACAATTTCAAAACAAAATATCTTGTAATCACTGAACCCTCTTACAAAATCAACGTATAAACCGCAGTCAATAGTCTGGGAAATTATGGTAAACTGTCACTGTATTTCATCAAATATCACAAAACAAACCAAAAATGTTATGTAGCCAAAGTAGCACGCTATAGACCCAAGGTATACATGTTGTCCCTCTGGAGTCTGGAGGGCAGATTCAGGCGCTCAAGGTACACCTTTCATGCTCATTGGACTTTAGTTCTATTCAGGCGCTCGAGGTACATCTTTCATGCTCATTGGACTTCAGGAACTAAGGAATGCTACAAGCACAAAATGTTTCAGGTTCTCCATTCGTGTGGACAATGAATTGTCTACGTATCTATATCTCGATTGTTGTTAACATGTAAGATGATGCATTGCTATTTACGCATTAAGCCAAGTGAAGCTTTTAAGATTTAAGACAAAACTGATCCCATTTTTCTCAGTGTCACAGGCAAAGCCCTTAACTCCAAAGGGTTCAATTAACTGCGTGCTATAAATGGGTTAAGCCCTTGGATTTAGAGATGTTTTTCAACAACCCGTCATAAACTCAAAAGTAAATATACCTGGGCCCAAATAGGCAATGAGGACCACATAACACACTTCCTTTGGTTTATGTGCGTGTAAAGCCAGTTTTACAGGTAACATGTTGGTTTATGTGCGTGGAAAGCCAGCTTTACAGGTGATAACACACTTCCTTTGGTTTATGTGCGTGGAAAGCCAGCTTTACAGGTGATACCACACTTCCTTTGGTTTATGTGCGTGGAAAGCCAGCTTTACAGGTGACATTTGTAACACTTCCTTTGGTTTATGTGCGTGTAGAGCCAGTTTTACAGGTGACATGTTGGTTTATGTGCGTGGAAAGCCAGCTTTACAGGTGACATTTGTAACACTTCCTTTGGTTTATGTGCGTGTAAAGCCAGTTTTACAGGTGACATGTTGGTTTATGTGCGTGGAAAGCTAGCTTTACAGGTGATACCACCCTTCCTTTGGTTTATGTGCGTGGAAAGCCAGCTTTACAGGTGACATTTGTAACACTTCCTTTGGTTTATGTGCGTGTAAAGCCAGTTTACAGGTGATAACACACTTCCTTTGGTTTATGTGCGTGGAAAGCCAGCTTTACAGGTGATACCACACTTCCTTTGGTTTATGTGCGTGGAAAGCCAGCTTTACAGGTGATACCACACTTCCTTTGGTTTATGTGCGTGTAGAGCCAGTTTTACAGGTGACATGTTGGTTTATGTGCGTGGAAAGCCAGCTTTACAGGTGACATTTGTAACACTTCCTTTGGTTTATGTGCGTGTAAAGCCAGTTTACAGGTGACATGTTGGTTTATGTGCGTGTAAAGCCAGCTTCACAGGTGACATGTTGGTTTATGTGCGTGTAAAGCCAGTTTACAGGTGACATGTTGGTTTATGTGTGTGTAAAGCCAGTTTACAGGTGACATGTTGGTTTATGTGCGTGTGAAGCCAGCTCTACAGGTGACATGTTCATACCTTCCCCATGGTCCCCACCGGATTGCTGTTGCTTTTGAGCCAGTGCAGCTCCTGGAGCATCTGGAGGGAGGTTGGGCCATGCTCATACGGCAGGTAGAAGAGGTCAGACAGCAGCACGAGGTCATTCAGGATCAAGGGCTCAGCTGTGAAGAGAGGCTTCTCTCTTGGACCAGGGACATAACCTGCATCTCTTCGCATTGGAACCTCCTCAGAATAGTTCTTCTCAGACAATCCTCCTCCTACCAATTAGGAAAAAACTTCAACAGTCAACAAGCTAACATGCTGATAATATACACCTGTAAGATTCTGATAAATCTGATACCTGACACTGTAAAGGCTGCAAAATCAATGACTGACAATACTATAAATAGACATGACACCTGCAGATGGTCATTCCATATGAACTCACTCAGAGTTTCCAACAATTTTGATTTCAGTGATATTTCAAAGAATTCTAAATCAGTATACCAAAACAGGTACATTTGGCAGTTTGAAATTTGCAAGGACATTGAGGGATTTAAAAAGGATTTCACAAACAAATGAATATAAAATAGAATTTAGAAATGTAACAGCGACTTTAAGTTTTGCATTGAAAAAACAAAACAAATTTAAAAACAAAACTAAACTTGGGCACTTTGTGCTTCTGCTCAGCATTCATTTGTAGTTGGCTGTTGTTAATGTCAATGTTGCTGATTGCTGATTGGCAGGCTCGCAGACATGTCCCTTCTCCTGCCAGTGGCATGTATGTCTTGTTACAGGGTGCCAGTGGCATGTCCTCCTCGTGCTAATTAAAAGACTAACCCCTATTGTGCATTTGTACATTTGGTATGCTAATACTTGGCTACATTTGCTCACATCTCCTAAAACTCCATTTGGCTCAACAATATGGCCGCCAACGACCAATCAAAATTCAGCAGCCAATACAAGACAGGATTATGTAACTATAAAATTCTTGAAACACCATAAAACTTACCTTTTCCTTTGGGATCTTTGATTGTATATGTGCATATATGTACTGTATATGTGTTTTATATGATATGGCACCCTGATAGAGTAATGAAAATGGGCAGAATGTATGCTCGTCTTACTACCTGGTGGTTCTGAAACGCTGAACTCAACCAGCCACTCCGAGAGCGCCAGCACCAATGCCTCTTGTGGGATGTAATCTTTCTTGCCACCTACAAGGAAGCAATGCTATTTGTGATTATTCATTTTTCAATATAGGAAGACAAACCTTAGGTCCTCGTTTTCATTCGAAATATGATATCATATGAAATGCAAGTTTTTACTTTCTTTTTCTTTCTTTGTGTACTTTCCCTTAAATTTTTTTCTCTGGCAAGGAAATCCCTGTCTCTCCTGTTGTATTTTCTAGTTTTTCTACAGAAACTCTTACCTTTGACAGTTTCACCATTGCAATAGGATTTGCACCAGGTGGCTAAGGTGTGAATGGCTACAAAGTTGAGCTCAAATTCACAGTTGGGATTAGTGAGTATGCCTCTGATCTTGGGGATGAGTTCAACTGGACGGTCCTTGAAAGGTCCCAACATCATCCTCTGTGGGTCGTAGTCATTGGCATGGATGTTGTCCCAGATAACTGGTGCTCTCTTTAGCACCCCTGTAACTTCATCAATAGACTCGACCGAAATCTCTTTCGAAACAACCTTTGGACCTGTGTCATCCCAGAGAAGGAAAGTGTGTCATTTTTTTAATCCCATCCTGTCAAAGCAAGGACATAATCTCATTGCATTCCAAGTAGCAACCTTACCTGTCCACAGCACATCAATGTCAGGGTGTAGTTCCTCCCCTACTGTGTGCAGGTAGGGCGACTGGGCTACACTGGGAGTGCAGAAGGCTGCACAGTAGTCTGAAGACAAACATGGAAGACGTTATCCTGGAGCACTTCTCTGTTTCTCTGTTCATTGTTCAATTGGCAGAAATGACGAGAGGTATCAGATAGGTCCATGGACCACAGGACACAGTTTGCATCAGCCCTTTTAAATAGTCTATTCGTCAACAGCAGCAGAACTGCCCCAGTGAAGAACTACTTAGCCTGTTCTATCAGGCTGCTAGCATAGCTTTACCATCACATACAGACCCTGAGTGAGATGACATACATAGGCCTGCAGTACGAGCTGAGAAGGCCTTAGTCGATGATGTTTCCGATAGATTACTAACACCTCATAAAAATAGAACAATTTGACTGGCAGATGTGTCCGCCAATCAAAATAACCATTTGGAGACTTAAAATGTAGTTATCAGTCTGCCTTCTGTAAGTGTTGTGTCTGCTTGAGCAGAACAGCGATGGACTGCATCGTGTTGCTTGACTCTAGCAGCCCTTGGGACTCCAGAGTGGTATCCATGACTACAGACAACTCTTAACTCTCACCCCGCTGTTTCTTATGAAACTTAACGTTACAACGCTAGTGCCTAAAGCATCTCATTTATTCTATGCAAAAAATTGCGGCTATCTAGTCCTTTGCTAATAATTGTGTTTACTGAAGTTAACTGCATGGTTGTTGTGAGAACACTTTTGGCTTCGGTGAAAGCATCTATGGTTAGCTTCTGCTGACCTTGTGAAATTGGTGATACATTAGCTAAGTGACTTGCTTTGTGGTCTTTTGTTTTTCACTTTTCACAGAGGAATGACAACATGCATATTTTAGAGATATAATTGGTCTAAACCTGCTTACAGTTTTGGAATAATACGGAGACGACATACACATTTTACTAAACAGAACCGAATGTGGGGGAGTGTTAAATTGCTAAAAACACTAAACACTTCCAGTCGACTTGCATACTCTGTTATGGACTAGCTTAGGGTGCAGAGAAGGCTTTGGGCTGAGCTCAGACTCAAGGTTCACGGAAAACCAAACGTAACGTCATTGTATAAAATCCGTTCTCTCTCCCCTTACTGTGTGTTCCCATGCTGACACAGGCTACCGATGGGTTCAACTGTTTTGGATGTTCAAAAGAAGGACGAGCCGTAGGGCCCTAGCGGTTCTCTGGTCAATGCATTGGTGTTATACGCCATAATTAGCACTCATAATGAGCATTGCTTTGAAAAGACATCATTTTTAATAATAAGGACTGCTGTTTTGGCTCACCTGTTGGGCAGAACAGGAATGTCTCAGGTTTTGCTATATGCTGATACACTTCATTGGTCATGTGCACTTGTGCACTGGCGAGTGAGCTGAATGCATCTTTATCAGCTGGGCACATCTCTGCCTCGATGTCATCAAACAGCACAGCAAATGACCTACATCCAAATCCCCACACCTGGTTTACAAAGACAGGGACAGGAAAAAGAAATGTTTCATTTTAGATTTCACTATAGTGCTGATTGTAACATGCATGCATGCATTCATTCAAATCACACTGTACTCCTCTAGACTGGGAATCACGTACAATTTCTTACAATTTCTTTGAAAACATTTACATTGCAACAGTATACCTTCACAATAGTCATTTTGGTGCAAGCTATAACACTGCATATTATATAAATGTACTGCGCTCATGAAATACCCCTATCTACAACTGTAACCACTACTCATTTTTCAAATATAAGCTAATAATAATAATAATAATATCTTCTCCTCTTGATGAGACCTGGTGTATAGTTCAAATATAAGCCTCTTATACTCTTGATGAGACCTGGTGTATAGTTGTACCTGGTCTATTTTTCTTTTGAGAGTGGCCACTTCTTTGGGATTAGAGAAAGTGACGTCTAGCCCAGGAGAGATGGCATATATAAACTCCACATGATGCTCTTTTGCAGATGCAATGAGATTTTGGAGTTCCCCTGTTTGAGACAAATTCATCATTTGAACAAGAATTAGAATAGGTTGTTGATATTTGAGCCAACAGCCAATCAAATGACTCCCTTCCATGCTCCTGAATCAACATGTTGACTGGCTGGAGTAGTCTGAGCTGAGAGGCAGAACACAGAACACAAACACAGAACACAGAACACAAACACAGAACACAGAACACAAACACAGAACACAGAACACAAACACAGAACACAGAACACAAACACAGAACACAGAACACAAACACAGAACACAGAACACAGAACACAAACACAGAACACAGAACACAGAACACAAACACAAACACAAACACAGAACACAAACACAAACACAAACACAAACACAGAACATAGAACACAAACACAAACACAGAACACAGAACACAGAACACAGAACACAATAACAGAACACAAACACAAACACAGAACACAGAACACAAACACAAACACAAACACAAACACAGAACACAAACACAGAACACAAACACAGAACAAATCAAATCAAAACTCATTCATCTGTACAGAACACAACAACAATATTAATATATGATCATATCATCATGTATAATGTTGTTTAACCTCCACATAGAGGTCTGCTAGTATTGCTTTTCTTAATTCACAGTCATAATCATGTCACCTACCTATGTATTACACAACATTACACCATTTAATGACGTCATTTTGGCCGTTATATTGGCCACACCTCCAGTGGTTCAAACCAAAATAGGCTGAAGCTAACTCTCCACATCCTGAACAGCCAAACCCACAGGTCTAAATGCAGAAGGCTACCTCTGGAGTAATTACAGAAGGTATGAATGTATGCTAAGAGAATTGCACAATGCGAGACAGAGATAACTTCTGAGAGGGTCAGTGAGTCCTCACCAGCCTCCTGGGGTGTGTAGAGGTCTCTCCAATACATTCTGTGTTTGTAGTCATCTTTGGGAGCGTACAGGTATGCGTTCAACCCCCATTTCTGCTCCCTGTTATGATTAGAAGCAAAGGAACAAACACACACATAAACATATATTGAGGAATGGCATATCTGCATTGGAATCCATATTTAACATCTTGTTTTTATTACCATACCGTCTGAACAGTTCTTTCCTCTGTTCCATAGTCCATGGTTTACCATAAAACCCTGGATAATGAGACAAAGAAAAAAGTATGATAAGGGAGCCCTGTAGAGGATAAAAAAGAAGTGGTATGCTTGACGCTTTCAGTGAAGTGTTCTTAGTGCTACAGATCTACTGAGGAAAAGCATGTCATAGTTATAAATGGACAGTTATCGTGATTAAATATAGGTATGCTATTAAGAAAAGCATGTCATAGTTATAAATGGACAGTTATCGGGATTAAATATAGGTATGCTATTAAGAAAAGCATGTCATAGTTATAAATGGACAGTTATCGGGATTAAATATAGGTATGCTATTAAGAAAAGCATGTCATAGTTATAAATGGACAGTTATCGGGATTAAATAAAGGTATGCCATTGAGAAAAAATATCTGAGCTCTGTCAGTATCTATGAATTACTTAATTATGTATATGTATTTGCATGTCTTGAAATCACATATATTTGTGCATTTAAAATCCAATCTGTAAACCAAATTCAAAAGAACCTGAGAACAGTAGTATGGTATCAGGATCAACATGGTTGTTTCAAAAAAACTCTAAAGCCTGGAACAATACAGCTTGAAAATCATTGATTTGACCAACACATCTGATTTGGATCTTTTTTCAGCAGGGATATATGTGAAAGAGGTGTGTGTGTGTGTGTGTGTGTGTGGGTGGGTGTGTGGGTGTGTGTGTGTGCGTGTGTGCGTGTGTGCGTGTGTGCGTGTGTGCGTGTGTGCGTGCGTGTGTGCGTGTGTGTGTGTGTGCGTGTGTGCGTGCGCATGTGGCTGACCTGCCAACATCAACAACAGTAATGTCACACTACCACTGGTTTATCTTGCTTGTTTGAATATCCATCTTCTATGATAACACTCTTTTAGTCCATCTCCAGTTTGGAATGCTACAGCTAACTAACATAACTAAATGATGAGGACGAGGAACATCTTAAGAACTCCTTTCCTCAGCCGAAGTGGCCAAACATAAGTGACTTGAAGATCCAGAACACTGGCACCAGACCATATTGATGCATGTGAGCTCTTGACATTTCAGAGTTCTGTGAGCTGTGAGTTCTGGGAAGCTATAGTAACATTTGGTAAGCTAGTAGCTTAGAAAAAAAAGGTGCTGCAATCGCTGGTTGTTATCTATGAGTAACCTACTTACTACCATAAGTCTTGACAATGCCTTACCATGAGACCATATTCAAATATATAAAGTTTTTGTCTAATTTACTCACCCTCCACCACACCGCCCAAAAGCTTCATGTTCGGTTTAGCCATAGCCTGTGATGAGATCAGTTGCTTTTATGTGGCAAATGTTTTTGATGGCTAGTTGTGACAACTGTATAGGCACAACAGATTTTCAAATCAAGGGCTGACAGTTTGATAATGATCTTATCTGAGGGAGAAGACGAGCCCAAAGATCAGTGTCCGCCCTTTATGTGAAGACCAAAGGTCTTTTATTGGCACCACCCTAGTTCCTCATTGCACCTTAAAGCAAACACAGAGTCACAGGGAGTGAAAGGAGAGCCATGTCTGCTAAGTTGACAAAACAAAAGCAATAAAGACCCTCATGGCTGCTTGGCTGTGGCTATTTATCCGTGTATCATTTGTTCATTTCAAGTTAAAACAAAATAACAAAAAACTAAAACTGAAATCCAATACGCATAATTAAGTCACATGCCATTTTTGATGTTTTTTTATTTTGTCAAGTTTAAAAAAGTTCAACCTATAGTTAAGGCAATATTAAATATGCCAACTGAGTTCTGTCCACTCACCTGGTCCCTTTTGGCTGCTTTCTCTTGCCAGGTCTGTGCCAAAAATGAAGAAATCACTGTTAGGTGAAAATTCACCCTAGTTACCTCAGGACTATGGAGCTGCATATAGTAAGTATATTTATTAGACAAACAACAATTGCAATCGGGCTCACTCCCAGCACAAGGCTGAAAGTGAAGCCATGATAAACACATCGCACAAGGTTTATATAGACAGAAGTTGAGCGTTCAGCAGGGATAACCACGTGGTGGATTTCTGACGTCCGAGGCAAGGATGGAAGTTTTGCAAGGTCGGAAGAAACACAGTTCGACCCTTCTTATCACTTCTGGTCTAAACATGCTCTTGTACATATGCAGACTAAGTGGCACCTAATATTCTAAGTTACACACACACACAGAAAAGCCATTTCATAAGCACATGATTCATACATTCTTAAGTAATTAACAGTGTTTGAAAATTATCTCCATCAATCACAAGCTTAAACTATAGTTTTAACATACGCATCCTATATGAGGCAGTGTACGCGCTTCATCGGCCAGAGCTTATCAGTTTAAGTTTCTAATCACAAACACATTTAGAAAAACAGAAAACTGAGTTCTGTTTCAATATTGGGATTTCCAATTTTCTTACTTTAGTTGTGATGATATTGTGTCCCAATTCTTGCCTCAGTGTCATTCTTTAATATTTTGGTTTTAAAATTGAATATAAAATGAAGGAATGATAAAGGGATTGTTTTGATTCGTAGGCTACACTACTCTTTGAGTTTAGAATGCACCCTTTAGAATGCATTTGGGTTTAGAAGTTACCCTTTAGAATGCATTTGGGTTTAGAATGCACCCTTTAGAATGCATTTGGGTTTAGAATGCACCCTTTAGAATGCACCCTTTAGAATGCATTTGGGTTTAGAATGCACCCTTTAGAATGCACCCTTTAGAATGCATTTGGGTTTAGAATGCACCCTTTAGAATGCATTTGGGTTTAGAATGCATTTAGAACTGCAGCCTACACGTCTGTCTGTCATGTTCCTTCACCATAAAGAGACTATGCAGTGCTCTAATAAGGTGCTTAGGTTTGTTGAAAATGAGCATGTCAGATGTCAACTGTAATAAATGGTGTGAACACCTTTGACAGCAGTAGCAAAACAAAAACCAAAAGCTACCTTTCAAACTGAATGACCTTTTAAGGCTAGTTGTGGCCCAGAGAACCTGACAAAGGTCTTAATTATTATAGAGGGTAGAGAAACAAAGGTTAGAGAGACCGAAAGGTTGCCGGTTTGTTTCCTTGGACCGGCAGGAACAAATGTGGGTGGAGGGAGTGAATGAACAGCGCTTTCCCCTCCCTCAACATCCACAACTGAAGTGCCCTTGAGCAAGGCACCTAACCCCCACTACTCTCTGGGTGTTGCAGCTGCCCAATGCTCTCAGTGTGTGTGTGCGCACCCAACTCAGAGGGGGGACCCATCTGTTGAGTCCAGCCCGGGGGGAGGGGTTGTGATCATGTTAGCAGGGAAATGGATAGTTAGGTTTTTAATCCCAATGTGTGTGTGATACATTGTAGGCAATGTTTAGACAGAGCACTCCTGCTCCAGCTCTGGACACAGGTTCAGGACAGGCCTCTGAGCCTGTCACTGTAGTAGCTACGCCTATCCATGATTGCACCCATTTAGTGTGGTGTTATACCTTATTTTGCACCTTCCTTTCTTTTTCCACTACCAGAAGATCAAGGGCTGATGACTCCAGGGCCATTTGCAACTTCTTATCAGGCAGATTAGAAGTAGCTATATTACGAAATCGTCTTTGGTGAGTGAGAGTGGTGTGAAAATGGTAAGTAAATACTGCTTTGTTTATGGTTTGGTTTGGGAGAGTTATTCCAAATTAGAAGTAGAAGAAATCCAGTGCATTCAGTGTATGGGGTAAACCGGTCTAATCTGTTAAATGTTACATATCAACATGAATCCGTCACATTACATATCAACCCGAATCCGTCACATAACATATCACCCTGAATCCGTCACATTACATATCAACATGAATCCGTCACTTTACATATCAACCCTGAATCCGTCACATTACATATCATAATGAATACATCACATTACATATCAGCATGAATACATCACACCCCCTACACTAATTGTAAAGCTAGCTCTTCTGAATATTAGCTCTCTTTTAAACAAATCATTTTTTACTTTTAATCATTTCTTATTTGCAAACTTTTTAGTTTTTTGATTTTTTTAACTTTTAACTGAAAAATGCTTTGATCAAGCGAGCAGAGTTACTCCCCTCATTGAAGCAGCACCCCCACACCTCACTTTTATGAGCGCAACCAGACCAGACAGAAGAGGTGGGGCTCCAGACAGACACACTGTTCAAAGGATCTTTTCAGCGCAAGCAGTTATCATTGGGTGACTTCACATCATGTGAATATCTTTGTGCTCTCATTCAATGTTCTCCTTTTGACTATTCACAGGCCTCCAGAACACTCAGCTACAGTTTTTCCTGATGAGCTAAGTTGTCTGTAATTTGTATGGATTTTGACTGTCTTTTAATTTCAGGGGATCTTAACTTGCATGTAGATTATCCAGAAAACAGTTAGGCAAAGGAACTAAATGCATATACAATACCAACTAATATTCTATCTTTACATTGGCATATTCCTCATTCGTGTCAGTCCCTCTATCCAGAAAATATTTCAATGGCAATTCTGAAAATGTTTCTCATCAACAATCTTATATGTGAACTAATGTAAATAGACGGAAGGTTTTAACTGAAACCTGGCTAAACACTAATGGGTCAGCAGCTCTTATTGAAACCTCCCCTCCCAACTTTTCACTTTTAGAAGTGGCAAAAAAGGGGGCGGTACAGCCACCATAACCACGGATGCCCTGTGCTGCAGGAGCATCGCCTTCGATGATTTGACCTCTTCTGAATAACATGCTATAGTTCTAAAGTGTCAGCCTCCAGTTCTTAACAGGCTTTTCAGAACTCTTGTCCATTATCCATACAAATTATGATAAGATTATTATCACTGATGATTTTAAACTGCATGTGGATAATGAGGACGACTCAAAGGCCAGCGATTTTATAAACCTCTTGAATTCCATGGATTTTACTCAACCCAGTACTGAACCCACTCACAACTTGGGCCACACCCTTGATTTAGTTTAGTGGTTACAAAGGGTCTCTACAATTGTCAAATCGTCTATCTGTGATTAGATTTTAGATTAGATTAGATTCAACTGTATTGTCATTGCACAGAGTACAGGTACTGAGGCAACGAAATGCAGTATGAGATCTCGCCCTTTCTGACCACTTTTGTATTTTCTTTACAGCATCGGTACCTAAAGTTAAAAATAGTACTGAATGTTTTCTTAAGAAATGTTATCTTAACTCTGCAGCAGCTGAGAATTTCAAAATGATAATGAACATAAATAGTACCACAACCCCAGAGAGATCTTGCAGAAGGTCTGACCTACATGGAGAAAGACCAAGCTACAGGTCCATCATGATATTTTTAAGGAACATCTTTCAGTCTTTAATAAAGCAATAAGAAATGCTAGGAATGATCATTTCTTGAAATTGATATCTATAAATTCTAACAATTCTAGGGTGCTCTTTTCAATGATCGACAGCCTTATAAATCCTGCCCCAAAAGTAGATGATTGTCTGTTTTCCACCTCCAAATGTCATCCTATTCTTACCACATTTTTCAAGACCATCTTTAACTTTTTGTCTAAGGACATTCTAGCCATTGCAAACTGTTCCCTGCTTACAGGTATTTTACCATCAGAACGTAAAACTGCCCTGGTGAGACCCTTACTGATGAAAAGAAATGTAAACTCTTTAGTCCTTGACAATTTAAGCCCCATCTCCAACTTTCCATTTCTAAGTAAGATTCTGGAAAAAAGTTGTCTTTAAACAGTTAAATCATTTCCTAGATGCCTTTGACACTTTCCAATCTAAATCTGATTAGTTCCCATCACAACACAGAAACGGCGTAAAAAGATGTTTTAATTATGTATTTGCAATGGGTTTCAAAATTTAGATCTGAGTCAAATATGACACCTAGGTTTCTGGCCTGGTGCTTGGTGTTAAATGCTAGTGTTTCTAAATGTGCCGATAATGTCTCTCTTTTGGCTTTTATTCAACGCAAGACGATCTGTCTTCTCCAACGTCATCAATAGAAATATAAACTATACTCATGTGTTATTCGCAGCAGTCGAGAAGTTAACTAAACCCCCTTCACAGTTGCTTTACACTACACTACTCCATCCGACGCTTGGCATTGGACTTGGTGATGTGAGGCTTGCATGCAGCTGCTCGCCATGGAAACCCATTCCATGAAGCTCCCGCTGCAGTTTGTGTGCTTACATTAATGCCAGTGGAAGCTCGGAACCCTTCAGCCATGGAACCAACAGAGCGCTGGCGACTTTTACGCACCATGCGCCTTAGCAGTCGCTGACCCAGCTTTGTGATTTTACGCGGTCTTCCGCTTCGTGGTGTGGTGGCCAATACTAAGTCTTAAACTATTTTCACAATCAGAAAGTCAAGACAAAGGACGTGTTGTTCCAACGGATTTACTGTAGTACATTAAGCCACAGCAAAGAGATGTATTCCGGAAATAGATCTGCCACATTACATTCGCGCCAACCTCTTTAAACCTGTAATTAGCACCTCCCATCTATGTTTTGCTTGGTTGACCAATCCAGCCAATTAAACCTGACCTCTCCATTCTGACCCCACCCAAATCAAAGACTTCCATGGTATATAATACCACACCCATTTTTACCTTAGGTCACTCCAAGCTACGCCCTCTTATTTTAAATCTCTACTTCATCTGAAATGTAACCCAAAGCTAATCTTTACACTCATTCAACAGGTATCTGGTAAAACTATCCCTTATTCATATGAAAATATCCCACAGTGGCTTAGTTGCTGTTGTTCCTAAATGCTTCCACTTTCACTTGACCGTGGAATATTCAGCAGGCATGAAGTTTCACGAACCGTCTTATTGCAAAGGTGGCATCCTATCACAGAACCACGCATGAAGTCACTGAGCTCTTCAGAACGACCTATTTTATATCACACATGTTTGCAAATGGAGACTGCATGGCTAAGTGCTTGATTGTATACACCTGTGGCAACGGGTCTGATTGAAACACCTGAATTCAATAATGAACAGGTGTGGCCAAATACTTTTGTCCATATAGTGTATATGCTTAGTGCCCAGCAGGCAGAAATTCTCCTCTTATTACCACATTCTTCAGGAAACACTGAGATCGCTTTCAATCATGCATATAACTGTACATCCAAAGTCAGTGTGTGTGTGTGTGTGTGTGTGTTAGCAACCTAGCATATCCCAGCATTCTTAGCCTTAGCTTTGTAGAATCACTTTAGCGCAGATGTAGTACAATGGAGTTATTCTACACATATGTAAATCGTCGTTACTCTGTCACAAAGTGACACTTCATCTAAACTTCAGACTGAACTTGGCGAAATGATATGCAATTGAAATGCGGTTAAAAACTGGTACTACTTCATAGCAAACATAAAAAGTAATTTGCCATTCTAAAGAATGCGTCACAATTCAACCAAGCAGTGGTATAATAGTATATAAAATGTAACTAGTAAACTTGGGCAAAATTCAGTATTTTATTTTGAGTAGCTGCTAGCCTTACACGTTTCACAGATTCAGCCGGCACAATTTGTAATTTTTTCCCCAAACTTAGTCTACATTTTTCTCAGACATTTTCTATGGCAATCCATGAACCATTCTGTAAATAGCCAAAAGTCCTTTAATTACGTATATGCTGTTGAATTATTTCAGTTAATTATCAAGCTGCATGAAAATGTCATCATACTTGAAGGCCTTATACTACTATCCTGTTCTAATTAGAAGCACTGAGGAAGTGGATTGGGCTGTCCACAAGTGTCTGGTGTGCCACCGAGTCCCTTCAGTGTTTCCCCATCATCTTAAGAAGAAGCTGAAAGAGAGCACAAACACTTCAATTACTATTCTCTGACATCTTTGAAAGCCCCATAATATGCACCTTGAATATTCATCATTTTTTTTTGGTGGAAGTATAGTATATCTATGCACAGATGCAGGTTTTTGAGATGCAAAACCACAGATTCCTGTTCCCAAACCATCCATTTTTGCCTGAATTAACCTTTTTAAACTATGGAAAACACTAGAATAATACCTTAATCGATCAACCTGTTTCTGGACTCATAAAGGCATTTTAAGGCCACTGTAAAAAACACATTTATCTGATAATTCTTGAACGGTCCTATGTTCTACCTAATATGATGATAGGGTCATGGGCAATTGCCCTACCAACTGTACCAACACATTTGCCTTATTTGGTTCTTCAGTTAATTTACTTTAAGTGTAACTGCCAACAGACTAACTATTGCATGGAGAAATGAATAACTATTGGCAAAGTTAAAACAATGTAAGATTATGTGAAAACGGCCTTTTGTGCCCAATATTTTCTCAACGTTTTCATGAATCTCTATACTGAGTCACAGAGAACATTCCAGATGTTCTGAGTCTTCATGATAAAACTCACTGCTCACAGATCTTTCTACACGTGCATTAGGCTGAGCCTTCACAATGATTTGGTTTAGTCTCATAACTTGATGAGTTCATACAGTGAGATATATATATATATATATTAGGGGTGTAAAAAATAACCGATACGTATCGATATCCGTTTTTAGCGTGTAAGATACGACTACATCGATCAAGATTTCAAGTCCCGTATCGGTATTAAAATGACATGAACCGGTCTTTGCCCGATTTAAAAATGATGAACCGGTTCACAAGCGTTTGTCTCTTCGTTAAATTGCTACACAAAACACTCCTGACCTGTTGCATTTCATCTCATTTAGAACAATGACAGCCTGTGGCTACTGGCCAAAGCCCGCATAGCATAAGCCAATCAGGCTGTATTCTCACAAATAACGCCCCGAGGTACATGGAGGTATTATATAGACCTGGAGAGAATGACAGGACAGATTAGATTAGATTAGATTAGATCAGATTCAACTTTATTGTCATTGCACAGAGTACAAGTACTGAGGCAAACGAAATGCAGTTTAGCATCCAACCAGAAGTGCAAAATAGCAACAATTACAACTCCCATTCATTTCAATGGCCAATGCTATGCTAGCTACGCTATTAATTCCAATGGCCAATGCTATGCTAGCTACGCTATTCATTTCAATGGCCAATGCTATGCCAGCTACGCTTTTCATTTCAATGGCCAATGCTATGCTAGCTACTTCAGCCAAGGAAGATACATCGTTGTGTATGACAAAAGAGATTTTAATTCTAAGTTTTGTCTTACTATATTTACAGTGTGTGTGTATATATATACACACACACACACACACATTGTGAAAAATCTCTATTGTCATACACACTAGAAGCAATGCTGCAGCTGATTGACAGAGCCTACTCATAAAATAGTTGATTTCTGATCCACGTAACATACCTTTTACTGATAAAAGGTGAACCATCTCAACATGTTCCTTTCCCTTTTAATATTGGGGACTGGCATTACACTTTAGCTATAGAAAGTGATAGGGTTACCATACAAAAACAATATAAAGGAGTTACCTCTTATAATGAATCCCTGGGCTTTAATAGGCTTTCACAGTACAATTCCTAACTAGTTTGAACATAAATATATTTGTATTGTGTATAAATATCAAACACCACACACAAAACAAAAAAGCCTCATGTCCAATGTGCAAGATCTCACTAGTGCTCTAACACAGGTGCTGAATTGAAGACTGACGAGTTGGGCATCACTTATGCACTGTGTTGGTAACTACAAGAATGGAGATATCAGTCAGGCAACGGTAGAAAAGTCAGGAACTAGGTTTTATTTATTATAATGATGCGCATCAAGGGAGAGAGAGCATGGCTTCACATGAAGGGAGAGAGAGCATGGCTTCACATCAAGGAAGAGAGAGCAAGGCTTCACAAAAAGGTTTACCAGCTTCACTGATTAGAACAGAGAAAGTCTCAGTCTAAGTATCGTAAGACTGACAGGAGAGAGAGAGAGAGGGGGGGGGGGGGGGGGTAATCAGAGTTCGTATTACGTGGGCCACCGTGGGTCCAGCTCTGACGTGTGATACAGCACAGATATGAACTGACACAGGATATGCACTCAGGAGTCAGAGCCATCCTATGGCCTTCGAGGCATAGCCAAAACAGAAATAGCACACCCAGGAGCACACGGGTATCTGCTTACCCTACTTCTAATTCTAAGAAAGAATAAAGGCTTATGAGTAGAATGATAAGACATTAATATATATACGAATCATAAGAAGACTTAAGCTCTGACTGGAATCTCTCTCAACTTCTGACGTTTTATGTGTGTCTGGCCTTAAAACTACAAACTTTCAAAGCTGTTGCTCTTTTTCATAGAGTAATAGTAGTAGTAGAGTCATTCCTACTTCATGTTCACAATATGCTCTTCAGTAGCTATTTGTAAATCAAGGTAAACCAAAACACTGGCACTAGAGAGGGCCTTTCACGTTTGTATGGCACCTGATGGCCCAGGGGGTCCGTGGAGGTACTGCAGGGGGTCCGCCAAATGATTTCATCTGAAGCATTTTTTTCCCTCTTCTAAAAATTTAAAACGTCCAAAAGACTACATAAACATAAACAGAACGTAAAAATTGCTTTCTATTCCTTAAAAATAATACATAGGCTACCCATGAGTCTTCACGCGATCATTTGATCATAATGGCAACATATGCACTTTTAGCTATCTGGTGCCAAAAGACGTTATCTGCCATAACCATACAATTTGAAATAAATTATCGTTTTGTAATTTCTCGGAACAAAAGCTCCTCGTCAGACACCACTGATGGCGGTTCAGATGATCTACCTTCAGAGGATGCCAATTCCCTTTCCATGAAAAGCCATAAGCACAAACGGGAGAAGACACGTAAATATTCAGAGAATGATCTGAAGTTTGCCTTCACCTACAAAGAGACCGATGCTGAAGAATTAGCAGTGTGCGTGGTTTGCTCTTCCGTGCTATCAAACGAAACTATGAAACCATCAAAGCTGCAACGACACTCAAAGACAACCCATGCTCACTTGAAAGAAAAAAAACATATTTCCTGTTTAAAATCTTTTGAGGGCCAGCAGACCTTGATGAGACAATCAGCCAAAGTGTGCGAGCTAGCTTTAAAAGCCTCTTATCAAGTTGCATTACGTGTCGCTCAGACCAAACAGTCATACATAATTGCAGAAAGTTTAATATTGCCAACAGCTAGTGATATGTGCAAAACAATGTTTGGGAAGGATGAGTACGTAAAAAAACTGAAAAGCATCCCAATGCCCGCCCTATTGATGAATTGGCAGCTGATGTGAGGGCACTAGCCTACTAGTCGGAAAACTTCCGAAGGCAGATTATTTTGCACTACAATTAGATGAATCCACCGATGTGTCAAACGACGCTCATCTTTTAGCTTTTTTGTGATTTGTCCACCAAAATGAGATGCAGGAGGAATTTCTATTCTGTAAGCAGCTGCCTGGAGGTAATTTTCAAAGTGATCGACAATTTTTTCGGTGAACATGAAATACCCTGGCCAAAATGTGTCGCGATGTGCACAGACGGTGCAAGAGCCATGTATGACGCACTGCATGCTTCATAGGGAGAATGTTGTTGCCAAAGACATGAATGATGAATTCTCAAACGTCAGATGTCTCAGTAGGTATGAGATATTTCATCCATACTTAAGCTTCTCAAGCTACTCAATTCTTTGTCCCTCCCTAATTGAATACAGAGTGATGGCTAACTGTAAGGGAGAAAAATATCAATAATAAACAGAATAAATTGAAACGAGTTGTGTGTCACAGATGATTTGTAATTCTGTTCAAACATGTGTAGGGGAGTGTGTGTGTGTGACTGACACTTAGTTCCAAATAAATTATATAAATATCAGGCCCAAATTTGGGGCGGCGGGGGTGGGGGTCCCTGATCAGTGTCTCTCTCAGCCAAGGGGTCCTTGGGCTGAAAAAGGTTGAAGACCCCTGTTCTGCATGCTTCAAAAAGGAGAAGTATTCAGTTGGTTGCAATCTGCAGCCTCACCACTAGATGCCACTAAACCCTACTTAAGACTTGTAAACCAATAGATTACTGTTGCTTTCAAGTATATAAATATTGCATTGGAATACACTCAGACATTCACCCACTACAGAGCTATTGATTGCTATTGATTGCTATTGATTGCTATTGTTGACACCGCAAAGCTGTTTGGTTTATCAGGTTCCACTCATATCGTCCAAATTCTAGCTATTTATACTGTTAAAAACACCTCCTGGGCTTTTAATGTAAATGAGCTAGGCTTCTCATGCAAACAGGTCTGGCAACCTTTTGTTGTTCTGTATGATAAACAGGTTTCTCTGACCCACTGCCTGAGATGGTTCTCAATGGCCCACCACCACTCCCACACTATGATGCAGTCACTCACACCTGACGCCAGGTGTCTGAGCAATACCAATGTGGAGGGCCTTCCTTTGGTACCAACATAACATTACCATTTTGGAGATTATGCTGGCCAATTTGTGGTGGTCACAGCAACTGCTTGATCATCATTCTCACACAGGATATACTGTTATAACATTTATTGGAGTTTATAGTTTATTGAGCCATATAACCATAAAGGAATTCAATATTTACCCTAAATAATACAAACAAACTATTTAGTTTAGTGAAATATGGCTATATTGTTCAATAAACTATATTGCAGTGAATGAAAACATGAATGCAATGGTGGCTCACCTGGGTAAGGTGGTAGTCTGAATCAACACACTTTTCTATGATGTCGAAGTGATCCGTGTTTGGGACGTCTTCAAATGTGACTTTCATACCCAAGGACTCCAAAGCCTGTAGAGTTGAGGGAAGAAGACAAGGAGCTGTACAACTGTTTCAAATCATCTTTCTCTCCTGGCCTTGTGCTACAACAATAACTATAGGCAAGGAGCTGTACAACTGTTTCAAATAGTCTCTCTCTCCTTGCCTTGTGCTACAACAATAACTATAGGCAATGAGCTGTACAACTGTTTCAAATAATCTCTCTCTCCTTGCCTTGTGCTACAACAATAACTATAGGCAATGAGCTGTACAACTGTTTCAAATCATCTTTCTCTCCTTGCCTTGTGCTACAACAATAACTATAGGCAATGTTAGGCTGTTACTAATGCCATGAGGATCCCACGCATACACTACTGAGGTCATCTGCTGTACTACATGATTCAAAATGGAATGGATTTTTCCACTGGTTGAACTTGTTATTCCAATATATAACTATGAAAAACATTTCAGTAACTGTGCTGTAGTTCCCATGTACTTCTCAACCACACTAACTGGTTAGTACCAGCGGACTGTGGCCCTAATCTCAACCACACTAACTGTTTGGAGCAGACTGGGGGCCCTAATCTTATTAACACACTAACTGGTCAGTACCAGCAGACTGTGGCCCCTAATCTCAACCACACTAACTGGTCAGTACCAGCAGACTGGGGGCCCTAATCTCAACCACACTAACTGGTCAGTACCAGCAGACTGCTGGCCCTAATCTCATTAACAGACTAACTGGTCAGTACCAGCAGACTGGGGGTCCTAATTTCGTTAACACACTAACTGGTCAGTACCAGCAGACTGCGGGCCCTAATCTCATTAACATGCAAAGCCCTCCTGGAAAAACACTTTTTTTCATTACTGGGCAAAATCATTAATTGCATATTTTGTGTGAAATCTTCAGTGCAGTCAAATGCGGACTGATGCCTCGTTTATAAGTATTTGGTCTTTAACATCAAAAGCTGCACTGGTTAATGAGTTGATAACATGTAATCAAATTGACATACTTCGCCTTACTGAAACATGAATAAAACTAGATGAATATTTAGCCTTGAATGAGTCCACCCCTCCAAGTGATGCTCCATTGCGGTTGCCACAGCATACACACATTGATATGAGTTATACCTCACACAGCCTCTTGCATGCAAACTAATGATCCCTACTAACCTGGGTCCATTATCATACTCTGATCACACACACACACGCACACACGCACACACGCACACACACACACACTCACACACACACACACACACACACACCACACACACAGACACACACACACACACACACACACACACTCACACACACACACACACACACACCACACACACAGACACACACACAGACACACACACACACACACACACACACACACACAAACTAATGATCCCTACTAACCTGGCTCCATTATCATACTCTGATCACACGCGCACACACACACACACACACACACACACACACACACACACACACACAAACTAATGATCCCTACTAACCTGGCTCCATTATCATACTCTGATCACACACACACACACACACACACACACACACACACACACACACACACACACACACACACACACACACACACACACACACACACAAACTAATGATCCCTACTAACCTGGCTCCATTATCATACTCTGATCACACACACACACACACACACACACACACACACACACACACACACACACACACACACACACACACACACACACACACACACAAACTAATGATCCCTACTAACCTGGCTCCATTATCATACTCTGATCACACACACACACACACACACACACACACACACACACACACAAACTAATGATCCCTACTAACCTGGCTCCATTATCATACTCTGATCACACACACACACACACACACACACACACACACACACACACACACACACACACACACACACACACACACACACGCATGCACACACACGCACAATTGCACCCACATTTATTTGGCGCCCGTCCAGAACCATTGTCCTTACAGTATTTTGGTGCCATCCGTGTGAGAAAGGTACCTATTGTAGTGATGTTCTTTTGGTACCCCTCTGTGAGGACAGAGCCTCTTCTCCTCCCCTCCCTTATGCTGTTAAAAGGTGTCATCTGCTTGTTTCTGATTATCTCTTCTCCTCCCCTCCCTTATGCTGTTGAAAGGGAGTTTGTGCCACTGTTGCTCTGGAGCAGTGTCTCTTAAACCGGCCCTTACGCCCATCTACTCTGCTGTTCACTACACAAAGGCTGCTTTTGTGTTTTTGGTCCTCACGGCCAAGCCAAGCTGGTGGATTAGGGTTAGGGTTAGGATCCACACGGCCAGGCCAAGCTTGTGGAACCTCTGTGGCATTTTATTATCTAGCTATCTAGCTTTCAAACTTCCTCTCTCCTTACATTGAAGTAGTCTTTTGACTGTCTCCGGAACTCTGGGGAATCGAACTGTGCAACAGCAACCACAATTTCAGAAGTAGTGGAGGAGACTTTAAGCTGCTGAAGAAGCTGTGTGGGGGAGTTTCGCAGCGCTACCTCCCTGTGCAGAACAAATGAGAAGAGGCTTTATCACTGTCAAACAAAGCATCTCAAAAGTAAACAAACATTTCTTCATATTCAACATAATTATGTCAGACATATAAGTAGGCACTGTGAAAAAAGATGAAGCAAATGTGGGTGATTTAATGGCACAATGACAGTGGTCAGTGAAACTATGGTGCCAAAGTGGATTGATTCTTACTTGGTCATCTTGAGAGGCTCATTCACATATGTGGAGATGATTGGTACAATATCATAAATCCCACTCACGAGAAATGCACCTGAATATAAGCATTCATATGTTATTTCATTTATAAAAAGTTGACAGAAAGGCACTGTGGCTAATTGCTAAGACATCCAATAAATGAACTTCAAACATGAGAATGTGTGGGCACTAATACCGTTGATCTTAGGCGTGACACTGTACTGAGACCAGTGAATGTGTGGGCACTAATACCGTCGATCTTAGGTGTGACACTGTACTGAGACCAGTGAATGTGTGGGCACTAATACCGTCGATCTTAGGTGTGACACTGTACTGAGACCAGTGAATGTGTGGGCACTAATACCGTCGATCTTAGGCGTGACACTGTACTGAGACCAGTCTGTCGAGAGGATCATGGCCACGAGATGGGCACCTGCTGAATGTCCACAAAGGTACAGTCCACTTGAGAGAAAGGGAATAAAGAAAATGTCATTTTGTAAATAGAATGGAACAACAGAAAAAAGAACATGTAGTGTAGATGTTTATTTGAAAACAGTGCCTTGCAAAGGTATTCAACCGCCCTCAATGGCATCCCCATTTCTTCAATTACAAAAGATACAAACATTATGCAATGACTCATTTTAATCAGTATTTTTATTGCAAACATTAAACTTCTAGCACATTTTATTTTCAAATGCAATATAAGTTATTGTCAGTGAATATTGAAAACAAATCAATACACATGAAATATACTACTTCCTAAAGTATTAAAACCCCTGTTACGACCCTGGCGGGTCTAGGCCCCGCCCCATGATATTTGCATGCCTGTTCTGTCTCTGTTTCCTTAGCAGGTAATGGGAAGCAGGTGTACCCCAGGTGTAACCCATGATTGGTTGGGCTACAAAAGCCCTGATCAGATGGCAGTCGTGGAGCGTTGGGTTGGTCGTCGGATTTGGATAGAGATTGGTTTTGGAGTGTCGTTGGTTTTGGAGTGTCGTTGGTTGTGGATTATCGTCGTCGTTTGTTTATATTACCATTTACCTGACTTTACATTACATCTTTTGTTTCTCTTCATAACACTGATCTTCACCACACGTTTGCTATAATTATTAGATAACTATATAAACTTGTAAACCCTTAATAAATATATTATTATTATTATCCTAAATTCTGCGTGGCCTCCCCTTCTTGTTTCGTGCCTTGAGCTGGCTCGTAACACCCCTGAACTTTTGGGTTCTAGAATCTAGACAGATGAAGCATGACTAATGACTAAGCATACAACTGAGTGATTAATGCGACGAAAGTGGATGGACCTGAATACAGCTTAGCCTTGGCCAGGCCTTGTTCCTTAAACAGCTGAAAGCTAATGCTATCGGTAGCAACATTTATTGTATTTAACGTCAGAATATTTTTTTTGTATTTCCTCAAATTTATAGGTAATTTCTTAACATTAATAAAGAATAGATATAACTTGCTTTAGATTAGTTAACAGTGCATCTGTTAGAAGAAGAGAAGATCAAACCTTATGTGTGAGTACTGCTGAATGATGGATACCACACTTCTCCGCACCTGTGACACCATTAAATCCATGTTCCCTGGCATTTGACAGGAGAAAAGCGGCAAGTGTAAAAATGAAACAAGACAAAGGGTCAGCACATCTTTAAACATTAGTGGCGAGTGTGAAATGAAACAAGACAAAGGGTCAGCACATCTTTAAACATTAGTGACGAGTGTGAAATGAAACAAGACAAAGGGTCAGCACATCTTTAAACATTAGTGGCGAGTGTGAAAAACAAACAAGACAAAGGGTCAGCCAACTTTTAAACATGAAACCAAAGTACCTTTGGGGGCAATGCTATAATCCACAGCCACCACAGCTACTCCTTTTGGGACCAGAGGGACAGCCATGAAACCAGACTCCTCCTTGCTATTAAGTCAAAGTATATATACAAAGCTATAAAACGTCTAACAAAAAGTCAGTTTGTGCAGATAGGTCAACCATTTTGTAGCTTGGAAAATCTGCCTTTTTGAATTTCTCCATTTTTGTTTTGGGGGCATTATGCCAGATTTTGTCCTAGTGGGTCACATATGATATGAGTAGTGATGTCACATATGATAGATGACAATCGATCAGTCGCAGTGCAATGCACCATGGGAGGCCAAAGACGGATTGGTGCATTTGGAAGACAAAGGGATGCCAAGTGAACGTTGATTAATCATGATTAAATGCTTTCATCAACTGTTAGCCGTAGTTCTAGCCCAGACGGTGCCCAAGATATAAGCAAAAACCTAATATTGCTAAATAGTGCCCCCCAATGTCACCCCAAAGTAATAACACTGGCCTGAGATCGGGCCCATGCCAGGAACCTATAATTCAAGTTCGTTGCCCAATCATCCTACAGTTCTGACAGTCAAAATAATAATTATTGTAATCTTTAAAAAAGAAAAAGTTCTGGCATCTTTGCTGCTCTACAAATACTATACTGATTTGTTGATTCAACACTTACCTTAAGAACTGCCAGTAACCCCCGTGGAGATAAATTAGCAGGGGACATTCTAAACAAAAACAATAAAACATCACTCATGTATTCAAGAGAGACCTTCAAAAGGTTAACACAGCAATTAATATGTGACGGGAAATTGAAGATACCATGTAAAGCAGAACAGATCGACTGTATAACACTACTGCACTCTATCCATATATGTGAACAATCAAAATTCATTAAGATTAATTCTGTAAGATTAAAGCGCCTTGAGACAATTGTATTGTTATGGCGCTATATAAATAAAATTGAATTGAATTGAATTAAGAACAACAACACATGTATAACTCACATAGGGTAATTATGACAGACTAGTGGTGGAAAGGATTAGTGGAGACATAAAACAAAGGCCCAGACTGTGATCATTAATATAGAATAGATAAACCTATAGTAAACAGATCGTTAATATAGAATCGATACACCTATAGTAAACAGATCATTAATATAGAATAGATAAACCTATAGTAAACAGATCATTAATATAGAATAGATAAACCTATAGTAAACAGATCATTAATATAGAATAGATACACCTATAGTAAACAGATCATTAATATAGAATAGATACACCTATAGTAAACAGTGGATATAGAATAGATACACCTATGGTAAACAGTGGAGGTAGTAACCCTATTGGTCCATCCCAAATGGCCCCAGTTGGTTCCTCCCAGTAGTGGCTCCTGACCAGAGAAATGAATGGGCCTACCAAGTTTAATCGAAGTTTTAAGTTTTATCTCTTGCCACGTGCTGAACCTACAAATGTGCTGCTGCTTATTCTTGCTTAAGTCCGCCATAGGGTGACACTCGAATGATGCTAGCAGGTGCTAAATCCAAATATTTAATGCTGATTGTTCCATAGTCAAATGTTGTTTTCTAATGTACCAGTACATTATTGAATGCCAAGTTTTGTCATATGTCATATGTTCCAGTCTCTTTTTTAACCTCTTTTTATTGTGGTTTCGCTCACTCACACTGTAGCTCTCATAAAGTTTTACTGCAATGTTAGCAAGCAGTCTGGCTAGTATGACAATGTGTCCAAGTAAAGGGGTCATTACAAGCCTATACTCAGATTATCACCTAAACTCATAAAAAATGAAAGACAGAGAATCAGCCAATCTCCTTATTAAATGTTATTTTTAAGAATGTATTTGATTAGACAAAATTAATGAATGAACATGAATTAGCACATGAGCGAAACACAAAAAAGGGATTGGCAACAACCCCAGAGGCAGAACCACAGGTGAAACCCACCAGCAGAGGTTAGTTGTGGCATGTACACGTCCAATTTCTCATCTTCTCCCTGTCCATATGGAACATCTTGCAGCGTCTGAGCAATTTTGCAGGCTGCCTCTGTGCCTAAACATACATATACATACATATCATAACAGATGAAAAACATCATACTTATAGGGCTGGCCATTATGCCAAAAGGTCTCATCACAATATAGAATCTCCGTGTGAACTGATAACAATACATTCCATAGATACACTACTGTTCAAAAGTTTGGAATGACTGAGCCTTGTTTTTGAATCCCATTTAAAAATGTAAATAACATAACATGATTGACTGACATTATCAATGTTATAAATTACATGATATGAATGGAATATCTATAGGCATGCAAAGGCCTATATTCTGCAACGATCACTCCTGTGTTTTAATGTCACATTGTGTTAGCTAATCTTAAATGATTACATTGTAACTCTGGCTCTGGAGCATCAGCACTTCTGGTTTCGATTATGATCGAGCTTTCTTCAGAAACTGGTCAGTGTGTTGCTGTCAAAAGTTCAGTAGTAGGCACACATTGTGTACAGACAATCTGACCGTTCAAACACTGACACACCAAATGTTTGCCTGTGCAGCGTCAGGTTTTTTGCACTAGATTTCTAAGATTGACGAATCTGCGGCTGTGCACATCTATAACAGAATTGTATAAGCAGCGAAAATGTAAACACCTGGAACACCTCTTCCTGAAAGTCAAATTAAGGCTATACAAAATTTCAGAGCTTAAGACCAAACATAAACAATTCTGACCTTGGCTATATTTTATTCTTGAAAATATCGCCAATCCAGAGGTCCACCGATAATAATCTACTCACCTGCTTTCACCGAAGTCACATGTGAATTGACAACTTCATCGCCGGACATTCTGTGAGACCACTGCCTTGGTGAATATTGCTTGTCCAGCTCCTGTCAAGCAGAGAGAACATTACCGACAAGCGTTACGCTCACGGAGGGAAGGTAGTCGTTTCTTGGACATGCTGGACTCTTCTATTACAATTTCGGAACCTCATTAAGCCATTTTATCGGTTGTGTTTGCTGATGTACGTAGGTCGAACGGTAGATTTTGCACTTACAGATTTATTCATAAGTTCCCATTGAGACATGGTGACTTGCTGGCTAGACCTATGCTCTACTTTACTGATGAGGAAACTTTGGCACTTTTAGGGAACTCGGGACGGGCAACCTTCGAACCGATTTGAGATAGGAAACATACCCGATTTCTGTTTATTTTTCACCGCAAGGTACCCTGATTGGTTGAAGCACTTAATCGCATTCTGATTGGCTGGATGGTGACACGATGTGGTCCACCTCTTCCTGCCTTTTAGATTTAGCAGCGGTAGGTCACAAATTACTTTCTTGCTATTTATTAATATAACGTTTTATTCTGGCCAGAAGAAAGGATGACGTTCTTCCTATCAAGAACACTTTAACCTGACGTTAGCTAACTACAGACATTTGAATCCCTATGATCCTTGAACCTTTTTTGATTATTAAACTATCATACCCTTTTGAAGTATTTAGGAAAGTGTGCGAACATTTCATAAGACATATTATTGTCCTAGTAGCCCCTGAATGCACTTTAGATTAAGTCACACAGAAATAGAAGTAGAACATTTTTACTTAAAGTTGCTGAGATGCTACATATTTGATGATCTGTATCACACAGTGGCTATATTAGATGTATTTAGGTGAAGACTGCAAGTACTTGTGTTCTGTTGTCAATAATACATCTGGAACCATATCTATGCATGCTGTAAAACATTAGTGTTTTTCTACGATATAATATATATATTCTCATTTCCTCATTCATATGTTATGTTTTCATACTAATCCGTCATGCCGAATCTTCACCCTCGGACAACTGGCCAAAGAAAGGATCAATTTTACAGGATGCAGGGACGTCAGGTAAATAAGGTCATTGCTGGATTGTGGTTTTTCAAAGTAGGCTACCCCGTGCATGCTTGAAGAGAACTCATGATGCTAACACAAGTGTAATGTACCTTCTTCTAATGATTGTCCCTTACAGATGTCACATTGGTGTGAAAATGACACATTTGGTTATTCTTGATCAAATTAAACCTGTCTTTTTGCACAAAATTACAGATTGCTAATTTAAAAAAATAATATCTTGAGAAGCTCGAAGTCCATTGGTTTCAATATGTTTCAGTGTTTTTTTCTGGATTTTACGTGTGTGCTTCTGTTATGCCAAAGATGGTGATGTGTTGGTGATATACAGTATGTGATATGGTGATGTGTTGGTGATGTGTTGGTGATATGGTGATGTGTTGGTGATATACAGTATTTGATATGGTGATGTGTTGGTGATATACAGTATGTGATATGGTGGTTAATATAATAATAATATATATGTAGTAAGTAAGTAGTAAGTGTAGTTGTATGAGTGGGGGATCAGAATGTACATGGTGATGACAACTGTTCAGTGGGTCAGTGTTGCTGGTTCAGAAGCCTTACGGCCTGGGGGAAAAAGCTGTTTGTGAGTCTGGTAGTCCGTGCTCGGATGCTCCGGTAACGTCTACCAGACGGCAGCAGTGTAAAAATTCCAGCCTGGGTGGCTGTGGTCCTTTATGATGTTCCGTGCTTTTCTCAGGCATCTAGTGTTGTAGATGCCCTGCACGGAAGGGAGATGGCCGCCGATGATACGCTCCACGGTCTTCACCACCCTCTGCAGGTCCTTGCGATCAGCAGCAGAGCAGCTACCATACCAAGCAGTATTTCAGCCTGAGAGGACACTCTCAATGGTGCATCTGTAAAAGTTTGTTAGAGTTTTTGCAGACATGCCAAACTTCTTGAGTCTCCTAAGGAAGTATAGGCGCTTTTGGGCAGTTTTGACCGCCGAGTCTGCTTGCCTGGACCAGGTAAGGTCATCCTTGATGAACACACTGAGGAATTTGAAGTCGGAGACTCTCTCCCAGGGGCGGCTCGTCCATAAGGACGATTGGGGCGACGCACTGCCTAGGGGAAAAGAGAAAAAAAAAAAAAAAACTCCTTATGTATAAACGCAATATCCTTCTAAGTCGCGTAAATGACACGTACATTTAAATGTAATAATTTTTTTTCTGTCGGATTCTACCACTAGACCGTCTGATCTGCCTCTGTATGTCATTGTCGAATCAGGTAACAGTCGTTCAGTCAGCCTAAAGTCGTGCTTCAAATGGCCCCACCCCATCTGGGGCGATTTGGGGCGAAATGAAAATCGCCCCAGACCTCTCCCCTTGACTCCCATGTTAAATCCATTTTTTTCACAAAACAGAGCTCTCAATGCATTCTCTATGGCTTCCGGGAGGACTCGCCCCTCCTGGTCTTGTCATAAGTAGTGGACGTAAAAGCCTATACGAACGTCATACAGCTTCGACGGAGGCATATTCTGTCAAGATGGCTGCCCTGTCCAGTGCAATAACTCGATTCGCTCTTTTGACAGAAACTCCTTTTTAGTCGGCGTACTAATGAAGATAAATTGACAACAAAACAATTAGGACTTCCTAGACCAAATGTATCCATTCAACAGGTTTCTACAAAGGGAGGGAAATCCTACATCCAAGAATTGGAACGAAAGAAAATCGCGTGGCTAATGCGGTCTGTATTTCATATACCACTGTCACTTTTCATAGGTTTTACAGTGTGTTTCACAGTTCGCTTCTTGCACTAACACTGAATAATTTTTTATGTGATGACTTATTTTGCTTTTGTAAGCCAATACTTTCAAGATCAGTCAATAAATATTGTTGTTTTTGACTTATGTTACCCCTTCTTTATGATGTTACTGTACATATCATGTGTCCTGTTAAGCTATGTTACATCATACAACATTTGAGACACGTGGATAATGAAAAAGTGGGATAATTCAATGTGGAGCCACATCATGTTTGCCTATGAAGGCTCCTGGATGCAACTTTCTTCCATAGCTTTCCACCTGTAACTTGCTACTCTAGCTATGTAGCAAGAGGGGACATATTACTGTTGTGTGCTGCCAATAGTGGACAAAAAGGTATTGCTGTATGAGTTAATCAGCTAACTTAATGTACTTACTGAATGGGTTGCCTTAATCATTATAAAAAAAATTGCCCCCCCTGAGAATTTTTTCAGGAGCCGCCACTGCTCTCTCCACTACAGCTCCGTCGATGTGTATGGGGTTCTGACCCCCCCTCTGCAGCTTCTTGAAGTCCACGATCATCTCCTTAGTCTTGCAGACGTATCTTGGCACCATGTAACCAAGCCCCTTACCTCATCTCTATAAGCGGTCTCATCGTTGTTAGAGATGAGACCCAGGATGGTGGTGTCGTCTGCAAACTCAAGGATGATTATTTTATCTTTCTGTTATATAATAATGTTTTTATTATATCCGCAGCGAACGAATGGGGAAGCAGGAACTCTGCGGTTTGTACTGTAACAGTTTGTAGAAGGGTTGTGCGAGTTTGTTCTTTCTTTTTGTCTTTGCTCTTCCCCCCTGCTTCAAGCTTGCAAACGACCCAGAGTTGGAGGAACCTGGCCGCGCTGCAGGGGGACAACAGCAGTGGAGCTGGTGTGATTCGGCATCGCCACTCAGTGAAGCGGCGCTCTCTAATCACCTTGAAGTGAAGTGTAGTGTTGTGTAGCAAAACAAAACCATAGGGCTCTGCTATTAGGATGTGGACCACTTACTCTTACTTTGCTTAGCCAGGTTTGTCACTAAACCACGTTCTTGGAATACCCCCCAGATCAGTCAGTTTTAGTTTGTGTTGAACAGCACAGGGACATAATGCTAATGCTAATGCTAATGCTATCCCGGCTCAGTGGGCAGTACCTGCTCTTCCTTCTTATATCCGCCACCTTCTCCCTTTGCTTTTCTCTTAGTTTCCTCATCTTTACCCTTCCCAAAGCTGAGCATTGATTGATGCAGTCTTTTCATTTTCATCGGTGTCAGTGAAGAAAGTAAACAGATGGTCAATTGATATTTATGTGCAAATGTTACCGACTTCCGCTAGGATAATCTTGTAATGAAAATAAAAATATATAGGTGTATCTCATTTTTACATGCGTTTCAACCATTTTCACAAACTGAACTGAAAGAAAATAATTTCAGCTTTTGTTGAAAGTTTATCAGTCTGCCATTGGATGGATGAAATTGATGCTAGCTAATTCACTCAAGTGAAACTAACTAGTCGGCATCATGATGGCACTGTTGAACATAACGCACTGCTACGCTGTCAAATGATAACAATGCATAGATAGGCCTACAAACAATACATCAATGTGTGTTCTTTTAAAACTGTATTAGTATATTATAAACTATATCACTGTAAAAGTGTCATTCATAAGTTATATGGATGGGGCACAGTTAAGGACATCCAAGAGACAACGCATTTCCTTTTTACGGTTCAAGACAATGTTTTATTTTTTTCATAGGACACAACTCAAGTCATCTTAAACCACTGATACAGTTGTTTCCTGAAATTAATAGTGATGATATGTAATATCTTCTTTGTTTCATTTGAATTTAATTAGCTCTTGCAAAATTACAGAAAATGAACTCGGAAGGCTAATGAATGTAATTATTCAAATATACATCAGAAGGCATGCCTACATTTATAGACAAATTCATAGACAGAGGGATCAACACGTAAGGGGATTGTATTGGGCCTTTTTAATTGATCTTGTGCTTTTCTTTCAGGGGAGCATATTGTAATAGGTCGGCTCAAGCATACCACTGATTTCTGTAGGTTCTGCCATCCTGTCAAACACTGTTTCCCTGCCCATACAGACAACGCTCAGAGATTCATACACAAGGACACTACTGACTCCATCGGAGCCCCCCACAGCACCCCTGTCCTCACTCATGCACACACTATTGTGTCTCTCACACGGCGGCTCCCACACACAACTGATCTGCTCATACTGCTCTTCTGTATGGAACACCTGGGCCAAACCAACTGACATCTCCAGGTCACACTGCAACGCAAAAATACATAACACTGAAAATGTACAATCACATTGGACCCTCCACTGCCGGTCCCATAAGTTGTGAACAGTCTAAAAGGGTTTCCAATAAGAAAGGCTATTCATATGTATTTTTTGTAATTATTGTTTGCTGGCTCTATTGTTGAAGACACTTTCTAATTCACAAACATCACATCAGATTATGCAGAACGAATCAAACCAGCTGTGAGGTGCTGTGTGTCAGATGTAGAGTTAAGTGTAGCTAAACACATCGATGGTGAATGAGACTACCTGTATGAGTGGTTGTGGTAGTGTTGCGTTAAGTGTACCTAAACACATAGATGGAGAATGAAACTACCTGTCTGAGTGGTTGTGGTAAGGTTGCGTTAAGTGTACCTAAACACATCCATGGTGAATGAGACTACCTGTGTGAGTGTAGTGTTGCTTTAAGTGTACCTAAACACATCCATGGTGAATGAGACTACCTGTGTGAGTGGTTGTGGTAGTGTTGCGTTAACACATCGATGGAGAATGAGACTACCTGTATGAGTGTAGTGTTGCGTTAAGTGTACCTAAACACATCGATGGTGAATGAGACTACCTGTGTGAGTGGTTGTGGTAGTGTTGCGTTAAGTGTACCTAAACACATCGATGGAGAATGAGACTACCTGAATGAGTGTAGTGTTGCGTTAAGTGTACCTAAACACATCGATGGAGAATGAGACTACCTGTATGAGTGGTGTTAAGTGTACCTAAACACATCCATGAGAATGAGACTACCTGTGTGAGTGGTGTTAAGTGTACCTAAACACATCCATGGAGAATGAGACTACCTGGGTTAGGGTTAGGGTTAGTGGTTGTGCTAGTGTTGCGTTAAGTGTAGCTAAACACATCGATGGTGAATGAGACTACCTGTATGAGTGGTGTTAAGTGTACCTAAACACATCGATGAGAATGAGACTACCTGTGTGAGTGGAGCTGGTAGTGTTGTGTTGGGGTGAAGGAAGTTTCTGCCTTTGTAGACACACCAGCTCAGCATCAGCACAGAGAGTAGAGCCAGAGACGCTAAGCATCCTACCAGGGCTGTGGATGAATGAACTCCACAAATACACACAAATACAAATCAGTACAAAAGCAAAGTAGTAAAAGAGAATGATCAATGAAATGATTTAGGGGGCAAAAAGGAGGTCTTACCATACTGCTGAGCTTCACCATGCGGGGAATTTGGAGCACACGCTGGTGTACTGGGAAGACTCTTTTGACCTGGGAATGTTCTTTTGGGTTGCATGGACACCTGCACACACAGTGTTTCTGAAGGCAGCACAGACACAGGCAATCTTACGCTCCTCTGCTGAACTGTTCTCTGCCATGTCTGCTAGAGAAGATAGAGGACACATACGTGAGCTTTTCACCTGTATTCATTTAGAGAAGAGAGAGGACAGATACGTGAGCTTTTCACCTGTATTCATTTAGAGAAGATAAAAGACACATACGTGAGCTTTTCACCTGTATTCATTTAGAGAAGATAGATGACAGATACGTGAGCTTTTCATCTGTATTCATTTACACTCTGAAAACCCTGCGCTGTTGGATTCAAAAGTTGGTTGTTGAACTGATTTGCTGTTTAACCAGGTGCTCAGTAGCCCTGTCCATCTGTTTAACCAGGTGCTCAGTAGCCCTGTCCATCTGTTTAACCAGGTGCTCAGTAGCCCTGTTCATCTGTTTAACCAGGTGCTCAGTAGCCCTGTTTCATCTGGGGCATTGGGATGTTGATACTACATTCAGGGAGTGTTAACCATACCCCCAAGAGTTACAAATTATAAACAAATAATATAGTCTTCCACCATGGTCTCAGGACCTGAACATATGAATCCAACAGCTGGCTGCCAATACATATAGTTCTACTGTACTTGTGCTATTGCTATTTGTGTGCTACTGGTCATACATATAGTTCTACTGTACTTGTGCTATTGAGGGTTAGGGTTAGGGTTAGGGTGCTGCACAATGTCAGGTACTGGAGATGTTGAAGCAACTGCAGCCCCTTCAGCAAACATGTGTGTAATATTTTCACATTAGGCAGTATTTGCCTCTAAATTAAAACAATGTATTAGGTCTGCCCATTCTCCCTCCCCCTCTGAGCCACGGCATCCAATACAAAAAACAGAGTGGACAGAGGAGGAGGAGTGGGGCCTAGTAAGAGATATGATTGGGTCAGCCCAGTGTCAGTATAGAAAATGAACCAATGAGCCACTGCCCTTGCTTTATGGGCTGGTCAGTGGGCATTTAAAAAAAATATATATTACCAGTCATAAATTAAATTATAGCGACCCCAAACTGCGTCAGACATTGGAATTGCTAATGTACAAAGACCTGTTGGTCCATCTTACAAAAGTACGAAGTGGTGACTAGCCAATCAACATAGCTACACAGCAACCGAAGCTAAGAGGACTTATTCCCAGTACTATGTCCGAGAGGAATGTCTAGCAAGTTTGCTGATGTTACTCAGATAGCTAGCTGAAGTCCACATTTGGGGATGTATGACATGTTCCCGTAAGTTGTCATTGCGTTTTTCTTCCCAACCCCATCCAAACCACACTGACAGTACTGGCAAATTGGACTCTCAGCCTCAACTACAGACAGGTCAATCTCCATATCACATGACTGTGTAAAATACATTTCAAAATTCTTATTTTATTGATCAAAATCAATTTCAAGGTAAAAAAAATGCTTTTAAAAATCCCTCTCTCAAGGGGTAAAAGAAAGCTGACTGCCTGTCCTGTACTTCACTCTTGTCACATGAATCCCTACCTTTGTTTTGAGACAAAGTGTGAGCTTTTGAAATGGTGAGAAACACAGAGCTTCACCTCATTGTGTTGGTGCTGTCTCCAGTAGGTGATGTTGTAGGCCAGATCGTTTAACCAGACATGGCTGAGATTACAGATCTTATACTCAGGGTCTGTGATGTTCAGTTCCATCACTCCATCTCTCAGAACCATGGACACAGCTGGAGGACCTATGACAGCTGGGGAACCAGAGTAACATCAGACACTGACCACCATTGCTCCAAACTGACTCGAGAAACAAAACTTGGAAATGAACATTTATTACTATTAACAGTTATGTATTACTTTCAAACTCTCAAATATATTTGGTGCTTTTTGTGTTTTCATTAAGTAGCCTACATCATTCAGACCCCCCAGGATTTAGCGATGTTGCGATCGCAACTATTAACGCAAATTCAATCCGTGGTAATTCAGGGCGGTGTTGCAATTTTAACCAATCACCGCAACTTTCCCGCAAATTTGACCAATCATAGTCGTCTCACACAACTCCCTCCCTTCCGAGGCTTCCGCGGCTACACCAAGGGCGGAAATTCAGCCCTACGGACGCGGTGCGGACGCGGAGCAGAGTTCTAATCAGTTGTAAACAATGAGAATGGCTGCACCAGACGTGGAAACGAAACCCATGTCCGCGCCGAAAATTCAGAAATAGACCTGGCTTCTATTTTAATTATTTTCTGCGAGGTGTGCGTGGCCCTTTTTACATAGTCTGGTAATAAATCTATGAAATGTAATGAAAATTATATATTTTGCTGTGAATAATGAAGGAGGCAATACATTTGATTATTTTTCAAACCCTCGAGAGCTGTTACCATGGAGGTTTAACATTACTTTCCATTTGAAGATAAGGTAGCAGCTAGTGTTGAAGAATGGATGACTTGAAATTCATATATGAAATTGAACAACATAAACACCTATACGACCAAACGAGGAAGTAATGGCATGAGACGCCACACCAAAACAGGAAGTTTGATCAGCCTCAAATCATGCATGGTTACATGACCCACTCCTGATTACACCAATGTGGCATTAATGAGTAATAGTTATAGCGCCACCTATACTGAAATAGGTATACTGCACTTTAAACTAGAGTCTGGGTTTACCAGAT
>NC_045161.1:300000-420000 GCF_900700415.2 Clupea harengus | reverse complement strand
TGGACACATAAGAGATTATTGGACGAGAGATTTACAGATTTCCACTTATTTGTACAATTTCTTTAAGATTTTCATTTACTGTACATATTTTATTTTAAGAAATACTACACTGCTACAGCCACACTATCAGATCGACAGTTATCAGATAGGCTTTTAGCAACTTAAAAGGCTTTTTTGGATTTTGATTTCATATTTGCGATGAAAACATGTGTATTATGTATTTTAGAACTGAAATTACCATAGTTTCCAATTCGGCCTCCACTCTGGGACAGCACGTTGATCTGAAACAGACAAAAACACAACGTTGACTTTGAGGATAGGTGAGCCGAAAGACCTTAGTTTAAAATCATTTGATTTGGAGACATTCTATAGGGCTGTTAAGGGCCGCCAAGTCCAATTGAAGGCCAAAGTAGTCATTCCTGTGCTCTGTGGTTACCATAGCTACTCTAGTGAGGTGAGGCCATCATGTGAGGCCTCATTTTCATGTGCAGCTTCAAGAAGGCGGCATGAACACAATTGTAAGTATGGAAACAACACCACACACACACACACACACACACACACAATGACACACATTCATTGCGTTTGGAGAAAAGCAGCGTAGCACAGCTATTACTATGGCAACAGTGATAATAAGCAGAGCATGCAGGTTATTCCCAACAACGTGATTCCCAACAACGTGATTGGTTCTTAATAATACAGGGCAGGACTTCCAGTTACAAATCCGCTATGTTTAGTGTTACTGATTCGCTCCTATTTAAATAATAAATTGATCTTTATATTTTGATATTTTATAATTGATATTTTTTTTTGCTTACCTTGTTTTCCATCAGAAATTGAAGATGAGGAGCACCAGCAGTGGTAATTCGTATCCAGGCGACTGCATGCTTTCATGTCGGGCTACTGATGCAACTTTAAGATCAACGTTTGTTTTGGTGATGCATTTGCCTTACCTGATGCCCCGGCACGTGCATTAAGAACATTAGGCCGCAAAAGCATTCTGCAGCACCACAGAAAGTTGATGTTGTATTTATAATAATAACAATTATTATTATTATTTAATTTGAATAGCAAATATTTTTCTTATATTCTTCTGTAATTTAGCCTTGGGACAGTCCAGGACCATTCAATGCAAACCATTGATAAAAATAAGACGTTCCAAATTGAACGCGATGTGTAGCTGTTTCGATCTTTCCCCGACATCTTGAAGACATAAGTGTGCTTCCTGCGCTATTTTATTATAATTAGACCACACATTGGCATTGTGTGTGATTCTGCAGTGAATGCTTTGGTCTGCTATAAAAAAATATGTAAATAATGTTGCACATCAGCAACCGCTTACAATAAAAGACTAAATGATATTCCAAGTTTAGTGAAGTCAATGATTTGTTAAATCTGTACAGATGTTTCTGCAGATGAGAAAATGTATGACGATGTGGCACGGTGGCTCAGGTGCTTGCACTGCCGCCTCACAGCAAGAAGGTCATGGGTTCGATTGCCGCATGGGGCGCTGTTGGCTCTGGGGGGCAGGTCCTCCCCAGACCTTCAGTGCTCAGGTGGGCTATCTCCCGGGCCTTTCTGTGTGGAGTTTGCATGTTCTCCCCGTGTTCACAAGGGGTTTCCTCCAATAAGAACCCCAACAGAAAAAACATGCTAAAGAACAGAACACTCTCCTGTCCGTCCCTGACCAAGACGCTCGGTTCACTTGGTCCCCGGGCGCTTAAAAGCTGCCCTGGGGTCCTGGAGGAAGGACAGTCCGGGATGGGAAAATGCAGAGCAGAAATTCACAGCGACCTCAGGCCTGTGTGTGTGTGTGTCCTGTGTTGCCTCCATATATCCACGTGTGTGTTGCAGTGTGTCGCTTGTCCCATTAAAATCTGACTATTATTATGAAGTGCAAATTAATGATATAGATTGCCTGTGTTTAAGTGCTGGGATGCAACCAAAAAGTGCTTGGTTGAAATTCATGTAGCCTACATGTGTAGTTGTCACCTGCAGTCGGTTCCATTTCTGGAAATAAAACATTCAATCTCTTCCCAGGATGGTTTGTTGGGAAAGCAGGCCGTACATTCTACCTCTGATTGGAAAAGTGTCCTTGTGTGAATAGAGACCTGACAGGTTTTGTTCTAACCTTTGTTTTTACTACGAATTCCATTTCAGAGAAAACAAAGAACGGATGATTAAACTGGCTTGGTTATTGAGTAGCGCGCTCGCACACTCAATTTGATGTCAATTTGATTAGAAAATAAAACATTTGCCTAATTTAATGTGACTTCTGGTATAAACCATGCCAACATCAGGTATTCTATAGGAATACAGATACAAATACAAATAATTGTGTTGGTTAAACAGATACAGATAATGATGTCTCTGTACACCTGTAATATTTAGTATCCATAGGAAGCACAAGTTCAATGTCATTTCAGTCCCTGAATAGATTACATAGGACTAGAACAGATTTAATGAGTCAAAGTTGTTCTATTCCTATACTTTAAAACAAATTGTCCAAACATTAACCGTTGGAAACTGTTTTTTACGATCTTCATGTGATTGTTATTCAATACTGTGCAAAGTTTCATAACGATAGAATGACAGGAAGTAGTGGTTGCTGTGCATTTAATTTCAGTTTACATATTACATAGTTCATGGTTGATGTTGTCCAAACCTTGATTTTATGTCAAGATGATGATACCTTAAACAGTTTTCCTGATTTCTCTAGATTGGCTGCACCAAATTCAACACACGACCCCTTATTTTAAAGATAATAAACTGTACACTTAGAATATCCAATTAAACATCTTTCATTTTCTGACAAACTGGACTGATTTTTGTCATGTCACATATGTGATGAGTTGTCAAGAATCAGAGTTCAAGATTAAATGAATGATTTGCTCAATCGGATTTGAGGACTAAGGTCACCTGTATTAGTCTGCAGTCAACAAAAACAGTCAACTAACGATGCTTTCTTCCTAATCAAGCAGTTCACTTCATAACAGCTCAAAAACAGTCAACTAACGATGCTTTCTTCCTAATCAAGCAGTTCACTTCATAACAGCTCAAAAACAGTCAACTAAAGATGCTTTCTTCCTAATCAAGCAGTTCACTTCATAACAGCTTCAGAAAATTCAAACTATAAAGGTGATGACCAAACAGTCCAAAATCAACAACTATACCAGCTCACTTACCATCAAAGAACAGAATGTTGACCATGACCATCCAAATGTGTGGGAGTGTAACTGGCCCATAGGTCTCCATTTGAGGCTGTTTTCTGTTGTTTGTTGTGGAGATAAGCTACTGAGTATGAGCAGCCCTGAGGATTGCATGATTCACTATAACCAAGAGGGAAGTAAGCTGTAGCAGAGATGCCTTTACTTCCCCATCCTAGCTAACTGACTTGTTGGGTAGTGCACAATCCATGCCAAAAGCCTTTGACCAAAACATTTAACAAAATGTGATGCCCAACTCAGACAAGCTGCCTAGGCAGCAAAAGTCTCCCAAAGATGAGGCACCCTACTCAGGCAACCTACTCAGCAAATACATTGACTACTGGTCTTCTACTGGTGGCATATTTTAGGGGTCCAAGCCGAAAAGCTGCTGGAATCTAATTGTTTTTATTTTCATTATTGTGGGACAGAGAAGCACAGCTGCAGAATCCCTACTGCAATTGTTCTGATTTTTAGGGGTCCAAAGTTGTCGTAGAAATGTTCATATGTCAATCAGTTTCAATTATACGAGCCAATCAACTTGTATCAATATGCCTCATTTTCACAAAACTTAATACGTACGATCTGTACGACATTGCATCCTTAAGAACATTGGAACCTGGCTATCTGCCCTGTTTTGGCAGAGTTATATCTCTAGTTTGTGTTTTAGATCTTCTGTGTTTTTGACTTTCACTTCCTGGTTTTTTTCAGCTGGATCTTCTGTATTTTGGTAAATAAAGACACAACCTTTTTCTAAGATCTGCACTTGGGTCCTACCTTTTCTCAGCGTGTTAAACACCTTTTTGGCAATCCAGCAGCCCAGGTTCAATCCCTGACTCCTGACAACATTTAAAGCTATTCCCTGCAGAGCAAGAGCTTGTCCTGTGGATTGTTCGTCACTGTTTCATTCCACCATCTCCAAATCTGAACAGTTCTGTTAGATGCTTTTGATGCAAGTGAGCTCCCCTAAAGTTGCAGAGTGTAGCTCACTTTTACACCCCTGTGTACATTTGTTGACAAGCTGAAGGATATGAAACAGGCAAAGACAACGGCAGCCAAAGAAACATGTAGACTGACAAGGTAGATTAATATCACAAGATTGGACACAAATGTATTTATTGTGACATCAGAAAAGTAAACATAATCAAAGATTAACAAAAAAGAATGACATGTGAAATATGTGTAATCTAATAAAATGTATGTGTAATCTAATAAAATGTTGTTGGTGACATGCTTAATATACATTGGGCAGTGTAATTATTACAAGCTAGCTGAGTTTTTTGAAGGTTGCAAATTTCCAAGTTTTATTGGCATGAGATTGACGAAGACTGATCACATTTTTGACACAAAATTAATTCATTTGGATCCAAGAGTGCGTTCGATGATTTTGGGCATCTGGAAAAACAACAAATCTCTGTGAGACAGGGATGACACCGATTGTCATATTCTTTCATAAATAACATTGTCAGTGATGTTCATGATGAAAAACTAGTGATTTGACAACTTTACTAACCCAGCCAAACATCAAGCAAGTGCAACACAAGACATAGCAAAACAGCTTCTAAGTTATCAGTCCAACAGAAAGAAGGCCAGCTCAGCATCTGACTTGCATCCTTCTTTCTCTCGCCAACGAGTAACAGCCAATCCGAGATTCTTGCCCGGTTACTCTCTCTTTTTCCCTTCCTTGCTTCCTCCAACAACGTCTTTCTCTGTTTCTTCATCCCCTCTGCCATGATGTCCATACAGAAAATACTGCGCCAGCTTCCTCTTATAGCTTGCAGCTGGGTCTAGTTGATGTTGCGTGAGGTGGTGACATAAAGCATTACGGAGTTCTCGCAAGAGGTCTCCCGCCCTGTACCCTAAAGTTACATGTTACAGTGCAATACCAGGCGCACTAGGCGTGGTTATTTTAAGGTAAAACTGTTACATAATGTAACTTTTAAAGCACTGAAATAGCCACTTCCAATAGTCAACCACATCCACAACTTAATTCAAATTCTCTGCCATGTTATGTTGGACCAAATCACAAGCTAAGATATGTGTCTTAAAAATTAGATTTATGTGTATATTGGTTCATAGTCTATAATGCTACTGGCTGCTATCCAGACAATTTAGTTTAATACTAATCAGGCTCACCGCACTTCGCACTACACAATGTCACACTTGCCTATTTACGTGTTATTTTACTAAATGTTCTTATGCAGGTGCATGCCCCCGGACCCCCTTAGCTTCCTCAGGTTCACAATTGTATGCTTATATAAAGGTTTGAACCGCCAGCGCCATTGGAGCTCAATACCCAGCCAGCACACATTCTGATGAAAAAATATATATGCACAGAACTGTCGCTTTAGCTAAAAGTGTCTGCTAAACGGGTAAATATTTGCTAAATGAAGGGATATAGAAGGCAGAATACCTTGTCAGTAAGAGTTATAAGAAGGTTTTTGCTGGCTTGGCATGTGCTTAGTGCATAGTTGGCTATGTGTCTTTGGAGGAATAGAGGTGACAGTTGTCCAGAGGTGGATGGCAGTAAGGTAAGGGTACGGGGGCGTGACGCAGTCCACTTGAAATGCAGTTCTGTCTGATCTTCCTTTTGTGCCAGGTCTTATGCATCTATAATCACATAGTAACTAGATACTATGAGCCATCATATCCGTCAGTATGCACAATACCCATTCCAAACATGATTTTGACACCCCCACCCCCACCCACACCCCCACCCCCACCCCCACCCACTCAGTCATCCATTGGCACTCACATTAATGAGGAGTTCTCTGCTGCCTCTTCTATACCGATCAGTTCCAAGGCTCCTCTATTTCAGGCCATTCATCCACATACTCCCCTTCCTTTTGCAAAATAGGACAAGAAACAAGAAATTATGGTTAGATAAGAAAGACAAGAAATTATGGTTAGACAAGAAAGACAAGAAATTATGGTTATGTACAGTGATCTTTCGTGTCATAATCTCAGTCAAAACTGCTAATCTTTTATGTAAAGTGCAATCCATTTTTTACCAGATCATCAGCCCCCACTTCTTTGGCCACAGATGTATTTTCCCCGCAGTCCTTGTTGCCCTGTGGAAAATGAGAGGTCTTAAAGCAGCACAATGACCTGTGATATTATATATATGGATTTAATCCAAATCAGATCTTACTTCAGAAATGCACGTTGCTTTCATATCATCCATCTCTGTTGATCTCCCATTTTGTCTTGAAAGCCGTATATGTTTCAAATGAAAGGAAATAAACAAAATCACGCACATAATTCCAAAACACTTAGAAACAGAAATTGTTGGCTATCAAGTTCCAATTGCTTGTATGTTTTCAACAGAACATTATTTTAAAATGTTAATACCAACAACACGGCTTACTTGTCAGGATTATGCTTCCACTCTGTAAGGAAAACAAATGTCACAAATATGATAGTTTAAAAGGTTGCTGCTTGCTTAATGATCATTTTAGTCAGTGAAATGAACATTGTGACATAGACACACTTTTGATATTTTAGCGTTTTGTTCAATGTGTACATAATTCTGTGTAGTTCGAAGTGAATCGTTTGATGCATTATGCATAACTATCACACCTCTGTTGTGTTATGCGAACTACATTCAATTACATCATAACAAGACTATAGACTCTAAACCATGCTTCCATAACGCAGGCTAGATTCTGTATGCATGTGATAAATGATAGGTTTGCATATATGGTTACTTCAGATGTGTGTGTCAAAGGACATGAGTATTTAAACATTAAAGGTTTGTTAGTTTGTGTATGGAAGGTTTTAAACATTAAAGTTTTTAAACATTAAGAGACAGACAGTTGTTTGTGTATGGACGGCAGTGGTATTAGCAGAACACAGCTGTGGGACTGAAACAGGTACATTTAGCAACTGATCTACACTTGCACAAATCAGATTGGTTAATCTCAGCCTGTTCAGATACCTTTACACTTGATGGGATAATATGCGATATTGAGTACAGTATTAAGGCAGTGAAACTCATAAGAGGCGTCATTGTTTTCACAAATCAGTATGGATCTGTACCAGGTGAGTGTACGACATCTGAGGTGGACATCTCACAAATCAGATGGGTTCATTTGAAATAATTCCAATAGACTAGACAGTTAATTGGTTACGTAGAGCACTTTAGGTGATCCCCTATCCTAAAAGGTGATATGTGAATATACCAGGGATGGACAGTATTTTTAATACGCGTATGTAAAAGATGTATTTGAAATACAGAATAGTATTTTGTAATTTGTACTTGCTAGCCTTGTAAAATGGTTATGTAATTTGTATGAAAATAGTATACTGTAATATATAGTATAAATAGTGTAGTTATAAAGTTCTATCAATATATTTGGAGAATGGAAAATGGGGGCAGATCCCCAGAGGTACACCATTAAAGCCCCATAATGCCAGAATTGGTATTTTTTGCTACAGAGCTCCGCCTAAAGTTCACTTTTCCACCACTGTCGTAAATACAAATAGCACTTTGACACCCCCTAATGGACAGTGGTACACGCGATTTGTTGACAAGCTGAACCGGCAAAGACAAGACCAGAAGACAAAGAAGCATATTGATTGACTAGGTAGAGTAATATTACAAGATTTTACACAAATAGTTTAATTTATTGTGCGTCGGAGATGAACTTGAGCAGATTTGTGCATTGAACATCATGCAGTAGGGGGCGCTACTCAAATAAGTCATAATGAGCTAAGGACATGCGCCTCCTAGAGGCCAACTTGCCATAAAAATTATAGATAGATAGACAGACAGACAGACAGACAGACAGACAGACAGACAGACAGACAGACAGACAGATAGACAGACAGATAGACAGATAGATAGATAGATAGATAGATAGATAGAATGATAGATAGATAGATAGATAGATAGATAGATAGAATGAATGATAGAATGAATGATAGATAGATAGATAGATAGATAGAATGAATGATAGAATGAATGATAGATAGATAGATAGATAGATAGACAGACAGACAGACAGACAGACAGACAGACAGACAGACAGACAGACAGACAGACAGATAGACAGACAGATAGACAGATAGACAGATAGATAGATAGATAGATAGATAGATAGATAGAATGATAGATAGATAGATAGATAGATAGATAGAATGAATGATAGATAGATAGATAGATAGATAGATAGAATGAATGATAGAATGAAAGATAGATAGATAGATAGATAGATAGATAGATAGATAGAATGAATGATAGATAGATAGATAGATAGATAGATAGATAGATAGAATGATAGATAGATAGATAGATAGATAGATAGATAGATAGAATGAATGAATGATAGATAGATAGATAGATAGATAGAATGAATGATAGAATGAATGATAGATAGATAGATAGATAGATAGATAGAGACAGTAGATAGATAGATAGATAGATAGATAGATAGATGGATGGATGGATGGATGGATGGATGGATGGATGGATGGATGGATGGATGGATGATAGATAGATAGATAGATAGATAGATAGATAGATAGATAGAATGAATGATAGATAGATAGATAGACAGATAGATGTTAGTATGCTGTATAGTAATGAAAGTCTACTATACTACTGCACTTCATTTATTGTTAAAGGGGCTGATTTTAAGAATGAAGTGGACTCACTGTATATTCCATAAAAACAGCAACCCGTCAGGACCGTTACTAAGAAGAAGAAACATCCAAACACCACAGCCACCACCATCACTGGCAGTCGGTTGGATGCTAAAGAAAAAGAAAAAAAAGAAGAAGAAAATCTATGGATACAGTACCAGTAAAGTGTTTCTATTTAGTCAATAAGGTGATTTGACAAATTCAACCAAACTCGTTTACACACAGAATCTGATATGTCATCTACTTCAATAAGTGCAAAGGTCAAAAGTAGAGTCAGAATGAAGCACACACACTTGATATAACAGAAACATTCATTCACCTTCCTTACTGATGAATCTCCTCTGACTGGACACACTTGATGTAACAGAAACATTCATTCACCTTCCTTACTGATGAGTGTCCTCTGACTGGACACACTTGATATAACAGAAACATTCATTCACCTTCCTTACTGATGAGTCTGCTCTTACTGGACACACTTGATATAACAGAAACATTCATTCACCTTCCTTACTGATGAGTGTCCTCTGACTGGACACGCTGATATCTTTGTCAAAGCTGTTAAAAGCCTCACAGTGGATTTCTCCAGACATACTTGGGTTGAGGTCAACCAAGAGGGTTGAATTATCTTGGGACCAGACCCAATGTGAAGGTCCTCTCATGGTCAGTGGGACGTTGTTGAGGAACCATCTATAGAGGGGAAGTGTGCCCCTCTCCACCTGGCAGTGGAACTGCAGCCTGATGACCTGGAAGTTGTCATCCATGATGCGTTCATAAGTCATCACTAAGGCCCCGCCCACTCTTACTGTAAAACAGTCAAGGGACATCAGACACAGACGGGTCCGTTCAGTAGAATCAGGTAATGCATTCTCCCCTGGTTACAGTAGAATCAGTTAATGCATCCTCCCCTGGTTACAGTAGAATCAGGTAATGCATTCTCCCCTGGTTACAGTAGAATCAGTTAATGCATTCTCCCCTGGTTACAGTAGAATCAGTTAATGCATCGTCCCCTGGTTACAGTAGAATCAGTTAATGCATTCTCCCCTGGTTACAGTAGAATCAGTCAATGCATTCTCCCCTGGTTACAGTAGAATCAGGTAATGCATTCTCCCCTGGTTACAGTAGAATCAGTTAATGCATCCTCCCCTGGTTCCAGTACTAAATGATGTGTAAAGAATGCCTACCTGCTTCTAGACGCATGGGAGAGCTGTGTTGAGGTGTTTTCCCATTCGAGGCTTGACACATCAATTCGCCCATGTGTTGATCTAAATCTATGGGAACTAGGAATGTTGCGTTGAGGTGCTCAGTGTTTTGTTCATCTATTCCTTCGGAATTGTTAAACAGTGCAAAGGTTATGGGTGGTGTTCCTCCGACAGATCTACATACGACCTGAGCCCAGTAGTGTCCGTCTCTTTCTTTCACTACAGTGAACGAGACCTTCACCTCTCGGGGAATCTCTGGGGAAAGCATCGTAGATCACAGAAAAATGTAAAACAGATTTAAGACTCACCAAGACTCATGTAATTAGAAAGCAATTAAAAGCAATATAATATAAATAAAATGTTCAAAACATTCAACAAATTACCTTTGATGGTGATGCTTGTGCTGCTGTTGGATGTGTAAATTGAAGTGTTTTCCACAGCATTGGATGCGAAGCAGACATAGTCTCCACTGTCAGTGATAGTGGTATTGTGAACGCTCATGGTGTTTTGTGCTATTCCGTCTACCACTGGTCTTCCATTGAAAAACCATGTGTATGAAACATGGCTTCCTTTGGTTATGCTGCATGAGAGTCTCAGTGTTGTCCCCTCAAAAAGCTCATGAGGAGACGGGTCGGAGCGAACGTGAGCCCCCTCCACCGGCTCTGAAACACAAAACCATAGATCTATATATTTAAATAAATGAGCTGAAGAGTCTCCATTCATGTTCAAAGTATTGTCACGCGTTACGATGGATTGTTGCATTCATTGATTGTAAAACATTCATATGGGCTAACAATTCATTTAAGGTCACACCAAATTAGACTTTCAGATATTTGTGCTATGTGAAAGATTTCAGACCACACAGAATTTTTGTACTTACCTATCACAGCTAGGTAGTGGTGGCTACTGTACGTAGGCATTACCTCTGAGCGGTTCTGCACACTGGCCTTACAGTAGTAATAACCTTCATGAGTAGGTTTGATCCAGACTGGGAATTTTGCCTCAGGCTGATCATTATCAAGAGTGCTGAACATGCCTTTTGACTGAGTGTCATTCACTTTGTAGAGTTCATAGAACAGGTTTCTGTCGTCATCTCTGTCTCTTTCCACCATACAGTGGAAATCCACAATGCTTTTCCTGAGAGCAGTTGCAGGGCCACGGAGTATAGGGTTCCGAAGTCTGAATGCATCTAAATACACAAGGACTTTACTCATGTATAGAAGTACACAAGGACTTTACTCATATATTTATTAATATTAATGAATTTACAAATATATACAAATAACATGCATTTCTTCATGGTATTATTTCATAACCACATTACTAGAGAGCCTAATTATTGTTGAGGGTGGTACAGGACAACCAAAATATGTGAAAACTTACTGGAATCCTGACATATGCAACAGGAAACAGCTACGGGACAAATACAATCAATGATATTAACGGTAGAAATGAGATAAATAAGCAGGAGATAATTGTAGTGCATCTATGAAAGGATTAAATAATGTGCATTATCCTTACCCAGAAATACTGTCACCACTTGAAGACAAGCCATCATCAGCTCAAGTCTAGAACTATATTTAGATGTCTTCTGCTCTGAAGTACGAGTGTGTGTATGCACTACGCCCTGCTGTTTTGCACATAAACTGCCCTTTCCAGTAGTTCATCAGTCTCTCTCCATTTTACCAGATGAAATGTTTTAAGAGGCAGAGGGTTCCATTTCCTGTCGTCAGCTCTTTGGCAGTTAACCCACACCCTTGTCCCTCCTTCTTTATCTAGGTGGACGCTAAAACGTCTTCACATCACCATCACCAATGTGTGTGAGAAAGATAAAACATATTCACATTTCTTCAACACCTCTTTTCACTCTCGTGGGAGACTTGCTAGTTTAGTCTCTCAAGTGAATTTCTGCATCTTGCCACTGTATTCTTTTGCAGTCACTTGATACCCTGTGGTGTTGAAACTGTTGTCAGTGACATGAATAGCATTCATCTTGATACAAAATGATCTGCAGTTAGTCGGAAGCATACAATAATCTTGGTCCCAAACCATGACAAAACACAAGGACTTTGCATTCTGGTGGCATTGGCATATTCACTGACATAGTTATTTACTTCTGAGACATAATAATGTTGAGTCTCCATAGTTATCCATAGTTTGGTGCTGTTTGAACTGCAAGAAATGCACTTACTGTTTTGAAAATGTTATGGATGATTCAAGAATGGGCCAAAGCAATTGAGAAAAACTGTAATATTGCTTACGTGGGTTATTCATTTCCATAGATCAACTTTTACAAATTTTAAATAATCTATACCCATCTAAACACTGAACCTTCTCTCTCTCTCTCTCTCTCTCTCTGAAGAGAACTATAAATGAGCCTCGTGCCCCTCTCTGAACAAATGGGTTAGGGTTAATAGTAGTGCTGTCAAACGATTAAAATATTTGATCGCGATTAATCGCATTTATGTCATAGTTAACTCAAAATGAATCGCGATTAATCGCAAATTTTTATCTATTCTAAATGTCCCTTCGTTTATTTATTTTTTCCATCTTTTTATTTTTATTTGAATGCCCTTATCAACATGGAAAAGTTGATTGGCTTGCTTTATGCAAATGTTTTATTTTATTGAAAACCAATATTGCCAAACAGGGCGGTACAAAATAAAATTATAAAGTGCACATTTCAGGTAAACAAGGACTCAGCCTATAGAGCAGTTAAACCATGGCTTAATATTTTCTTTTTTTCAAGTTTGCTGGGAACATAGCAGTCAGGCCTCTTATTTCAGAAACATTGAACCGTAACAGTTAGGTTACCAATAAAAGGTAAGCCTACTACTTCTTTGCTTTCAGCCAGCTGCCTGTTGACATTTTCAGACAACAGTGAAGCTCGCTTCTTTTGCACAACACAACTTTTAAAAGTAAACTTTCCATTCAGAAGCTTTTTATCATCCATTTCGCGGTATCGCGCTCACCATTCACTCAAACCGTAACGTTCGCCTACTACACAGTTTGCGAGGCCAAAAAGAATGTTTATCTAAAAAAAAAAAAAATTATAAAAAAAATTCGCGTTAATCTCGCGATAAAAAAATTAACGGCGTTAAAATGGGTTTGCGTTAACGCCGTTAATAACGCATTAAACTGACAGCACTAGTTAATAGTATTAACACTTATTAGAGCTCTCATTTCAGAGTTTCACTCAACATTTTCAAAACAGAAAGTGGATTTCATACAAACAGTTCCACACAATGTATTACTTGCAAAAGCCCATAACTCGCTCAAAATGTTTAGTTTATATCTCAAAAGTAAATAATTACGTCGTCAATGAATATGTCAAAATGTAAGTCCATTTGTCACTCTTTGTAACCATGACAGTCAAAATACTTAAGTCATGTTGTGAATATAAAATTATAGCCTGGAAGTGTATGCCTTATTTGCTTTTTACTGTACAATTATAATTACTGAACAACTGTCATTGGACAACTACCTAAGACACAATTATAATTACTGAACAACTGTCATTGGACAACTACCTAAGACAGAAGCTTGCCTGAGCGGGTTCAAAGCTTGGATGATAAAACTGAGGTTATGCTTGCAGGCCCTAATTGAGAATGCCATTATCCAGCCATCTCCCCACACTTGATGTCTGTGAGAAGGTACATTTCCTCCCTTCTCACTGTGGCAATAAAAGGGATGTTGCCCTTTAAGCCACTTTGACTCCCCCACCGTAATGGTTGGTTCCGTGCTCCCCCACGTCAATGGTGGGGTCCAATTTAGCCCTATGTTAAGGGTGGCTCAGGCAAGCATGGGGAGAGACTTCATCGAGAGAGGCATTCGACAGCACGAGGAAAGAACTTTGGGAGAAACAGGTGTACTGCTTTCCCTACTTACCTGTGTGAAGTGAAAGGCAGTACGTGTGTGTGTGTGTGTGTGTGTGTGAGGTGAAACAGTACAGTTTTGGGGCCTTGTGTTGTACCTAGTTTCGTGCCTAGTGTCTGTAGATAGTGTGGGGCCTAGCTTGGGCCTAGAAAGGTGAAAGGTGAAAGGCACAGACTATAGAGGGGAGAGCACTGTAGATCTGAAGACACAGACTGTAAGACACAGACTATAGCGGGGAGAGCACTGGTGCCGGTATTTGGGCCTAATTCCGCCAAGCAGGTGCCCAGGATGCAGGTTACTTGGGTTACTGTGAGTACTGTCTGTATTATGATGTTTGTTTGTTGGCACATGTGTGGGGTTGACATAGACCCCCGTTGTAAATAAATAGATCTATATTTTCTAGGGCTGTTAAAGTTAACACGTTAATCTATGAGATAAAATATTTTAACGCAGTTAACGCAACTTTGTTTACTTCTGGTGTGCGTTGACCTCTGACACGAAACCACCGCGTGACTGCAGTCACTTAAATAGGAGAGACTGAGACGGTAGTGGAAGATGGAGAGAGCTAAGGGATTGTTGGGCAGAAAGTTTCTGTTTAAGAGGCAAAATGACGGAACAATCGACAAAACTAAAGTTGTATGTAGCATTTGTCAAGCTGAATTTAGCGATCACAGAAGCAGCTCGTCTTTAAGTTATCACCTTAATGCAAAGCACCCGACAGAAAGCAGTCCCAGGTTAGATGGTCGCCAACCCACACTCCATGACATCTCGAGGAAAATAACTAGACCAGTCCGTGAAAAGGTTACCAACGCTTAGGCAGTTTGGGTTGCCGGTGACTGTCGGCCCATCAACGAGGTTGAAGACGGTGGGCTGACCGAGGTGTTCCGAATTGCTTCAGGGGACAATTCTTCCGATTTACCGTTGAGGGGCACCATTGTGTCTTGCATACATTCCTTGTACACGCTGTCTGAAGTCATTACTCGTTAATTTATAAGATTTAGTCTTTAGAATTTTTTTTTTTTTTTTTTTAATCTATTGACAGCCCTAATATTTTAATAAGAAGTTACCATCTCCTGCACCCTTCTTCCCCACTACACCACCAAGTCCAGTCTTGATAAATACGCTGCATATTGCGTCTGCTAACTAGTCTAGACAAATACACTGCTAACTAGTATAGACACATTTAGTCGTTTTAGCAGACTAATCTTGCAAATAACCATGGAATGAGATGGTAGCCTATTAGGTAGGCTACACAACATTTAGTTTCTCATTGTTTATTATCATTAATATCTCCATTAAATCTATTATAAATCACCACATCCAGAAAGTTGCATTTCACACTGGAGCCATATTGATATTTCTACTGCGTGTGAGTCATGGAACATCCAATCCATCACTGGATAAAATGAGCCTAAAGACCTGAGACTGATGAACATCCCCTGTTATGTGACCAATTTAATTGTTAACACACACACACACACACACACACACACACACACACACACACACACACACACACACACACACACATACACACACACATACAAAAATACATACAGAATGACATACAACCAAGGTTATTATAGTTTTGCATTTTTCACTAGTTTTTATTTGTATTTAGTTTTGACTTTTTGTTGCAGGGGCAGTCAGGGAAGCTTCATTTTTTGCTTGCAAAACAAAATGCTCAAAATGAATAGTAAATACAAGCTATAATAAATAAAGTAATAAAAACTCAACAAAACATACCATTTCAAAAAATGTATTCACTTAGGACAGGACTTAACCATCCACAAAAGACAACTATGAAAGATGTGTTTCAGTCAGTCAGAATTTGCACATCCTGTTCAAACAGACAGGAGACAGCGAGAAATACATTGCCAAAGACGAAAACTAAAGACACTTTCTCTATAATTCTATTTTATTTTAGTTAGTTTTGAAAAGACACAATACAGTTTCAGTTAGTTATCGTTTCTTTATAAAGCCTCGTTTTTATTTTTATTTCAGTTAACGAAAAAAATTATTCACACCTAGTTTTCGTTTTTTCATTAACGATAATAACCTTGCATACAACACATACTTTTACAACAGTGGCAGCTGGTGAACAAATGAAAAAAAGTGGTATTAAAAAGAAGCAAAGACATGACACTTTGACTTTGTGACCTTTGACCCCATATAATTTAGGAAGACACAGGAGAGGGCACTGTATATCTGAAGGCAGACACAGGGGAGAGCACTGTAGATCTGAAGGCACAGACTGTAAGACACAGGGGAGAGCACTGTAGATCTGAAGGCACAGACTGTAATACACAGGGGAGAGCACTGTAGATCTGAAGGCACAGACTGTAAGACACAGGGGAGAGCACTGTAGATCTGAAGACACAGACTGTAAGACACAGGGGAGGGCACTGTAGATCTGAAGACACAGACTGTAAGACACAGGGGAGAGCACTGTAGATCTGAAGGCACAGACTATAGAGGGGAGAGCACTGTAGATCTGAAGGCACAGACTATAGAGGGGAGAGCACTGTAGATCTGAAGGCACAGACTATAGAGGGGAGAGCACTGTAGATCTGAAGACACAGACTGTAATACAGACTATAGAGGGGAGAGCACTGTAGATCTGGAAGGCACAGACTGTAAGCCTCCTGTATGGGAATCAGCTGGGGCTTGTCATGCCCTGTACCTACAAGATAAACAGGACTATTGCCAAGTAGGTGTCCACATACTATTAATTTGTCTTGGTTATGTGGCAGAAATAGGTTAAGTATAGAAAATGGGGACAAGGCAAGAACACATTTATGAATTTAGACAGAAAATCTTGGAAATGTGCAACAGTGTAAGATTGTGCCAATATGATGCACTGATGATGGTGATGGAGCAGGTTAAGATGGACTCAACGATGGTCGTGTAAACGTGCACCATCATGGCCTTTGGCAGGTTGAACATCTTCAGCAGCCTCTGCTGAGCCTTCTAAGGCTCAATTCAGACCTCACTACAATTTGTGGAACCAAGTTTTTTTTAAACCCTGTGTGATACGTGGTAACTTCAAAGATATCCAACATAGATGAATTGCATCATCCCATAATACAGGTTTGCTTGCTTCTTTGCTCATATAGAAATATATATATATTTCCCTCGGGATTAATAAAGTATCCATCTATCTCTATCTATTTATATAGGCCACACCCACCAGTCTTCCAATAAAAGGAGTATGATGTTCACTTGCCAAATAGATACACCAGAATGACATGGTACATTAATGGTACATGCATAATTGGTTAGTGAAGACCGTCTCCACGCATGAATCCAAAATACACGCCTCAGCAGCCTTTCTGTCATTTATTGCTGGAGTTCAACACAAGCAAAATAGGTTGTTTCTGCAGACATAGGACCCCATGACTGCCATTGCTGATCAGGTAGAAAAACATCACTGTACGGAATACTGCTCTAGGTGAACACCCTCTACACAACAGAGAGGAATACTGCTCTAGATGAACACACACACACACAACAGAGAGGAATACTGCTCTAGGTGAACACCCTCTACACATCAGAGAGGAATACTGTTCTAGATGAACACACACACATCAGAGAGTTCAGGGCATCTACTGGAGTTTGGAGGACAGTTCCATTTCTTCCCTGGCGGTCGCTTCTCCCATATTGTCAGTTCTGAGTGGTAATGCTGGCATGGTGACGGCTTCACTGCAGAGAGGTGACAAACCAACAATCAGTTGAGGAATTACAGCCACTATTGAAAGGAGAAAAACAGTCTCACCTGCGCTGGTCAGGTGCGGTCACACCTTCTGATCGCAAGACTTGACCTAAGGGGAACAGAAAGTATCATTGTGGTGTGATGATCGCGATGTGCGTAGGGAAATACATTGGCATTTTCTGATAAATATGACTTGGAATTCTTACAATTAAACATCCAGAGTATGCAGACCAGGCTTCCCATCATGATCACCAGCAAGGTGCAACAGAAGCCAACAGCTATGACCTCAATAGTAGTTGTAGGGAAGTCTATGGGAAAGGGCATTAGTACACTTGATCCTATTTGATCACATCAATATTAATACTTTGCAGGTCATTTCTCTTCACCTAGTGCCTCCACAAGGACCTTGTCACTCTGCACCCAAGAGGAATTGTTGTCAAAGCTGTCCTTCACAAGGCACTGGTAATACCCAGAGGTCACTGATGTGACCTCGGTCAGGAAGAGGACATGGCACTGGCCGGTAGAGAACGCAGAGCAGTCCCTCTGCAGCAGGAGTGCGTCGTCATGGAGCCACGAGAAGGAGGGGAAGGTGCCTCCACTGATGTCACACTGCAGGCGCACTGCCACCACCTGCCAGTCAGTGTTGTACAGGTACTCAGTGTGCAGGTGCACAGCGCCCCCTACAGGAGCTAACACACACGGAGAGAGTGGAGTCAGACACTACCAATCAACTACAGATGCCCCCTACAGGAGCTAACACACACAGAGAGAGTGGAGTCAGACACTAACAATCAACTACAGATGCACAGGAGCTAACACACAAGGAGAGAGTGGAGTCAGACACTAACAATCAACTACAGATGCACAGGAGCTAACACACAAGGAGAGAGTGGAGTCAGACATCAACAATCAACTACAGATGCCCCCTACAGGAGCTAACACACACGGAGAGAGTGGAGTCAGACACTAACAATCAACTACAGATGCACAGGAGCTAACACACAAGGAGAGAATGGAGTCAGACATCAACAATCAACTACAGATGCCCCATACAGGAGCTAACACACAAGGAGAGAGTGGAGTCAGACACTAACAATCAACTACAGATGCACAGGACCCCATACAGGAGCTAACACACAAGGAGAGAGTGGAGTCAGACACTAACCATCAACACTACTAGGACATATCCAAATGTCTATCCATCATTTATGTCTAATATCAGACTAGTCAAGACAATCACTAGGGGATCATCATTTCTATACACAAACATGATGTACACAGAAACACTAATGGGCTTTATTAGATCTCACCCATTTCTAGATTCAGAAGGTTGCTGGTTAGTTGTTGGGAACGTGTCTCTGCCCTGCACTGTGCTGTGACCATGTCCATTCCCACCGTCATCGGCACACTGAACCAGACCGCCAGGGAGTTGGTGAGTTGGCGCTCGACCTCCTGGTCCCCCAGGAGCAGCAGGAACGTGACTGGAACCGTGCCCTGAGCGGACGCACAACTCAGGTTGCCATAGTAATCCAAGCTCTCTCTGAAGAGGGTGAATGACAGCTTTGGTGCAGAAAGGTTGACTGGAATGTTTGTGCAAAGAGAGATTGGAGTTATTCTTAATCTGAATGACGATGTGACAATGTAACAATGTCTGCAGTCTTGTTTTCACACACGCTATTCATCTCTGCTCTCTAAATGAACCATGAGAACATCACCAGAGCCTTTTAACATGTGCTAATGTCCCTTCAGTCCTGCCTTCCTACATTCAATGGGTCTTATCCTATACCTTGGACTGTCTCTTATCCTATAGCTTGGACTGTCTCTTATCCTATACCTTGGACTGTCTCTTATCCTATACCTTATCCTATACCTTGGACAGTCACATGCATGTCACTGCTGCTGGAGGTTCGTGGTTTGACTCCTATGTAGTTCCATGCAGTGCAGGTGTAACTCCCAGCATGCCTCTGGGTCAGCTTGTCCACGACGAGTGAGTTGCCGGAGAGGAGATACATGACTGAGGGAGCTTTCACTTCCAGTCTGTTGTGGTACCATGTGTAGGAGAGGTTGGAGCCCTTCTGGGCCTCACAGTAAAGAGTCAGGGAGGACCCTTCAGACACTACAGGGGGGCTGGGCTTAGACAGGATGCTGACACCTGAGACGGGAACTGAGGGTGCAGAAGGGAACAATAGTTTTGTGAGCAATTTTAAAAGCATATCGTTCTAACATCATGTCTCTACGGTAAACTACAGCACAGGTGTGAAGTATACTAACATCATGTCTACTGTAAACTACAGCAAAGGTGTGAATTATATTAACATCATGTCTACTGTAAGATACAGCACAGGTGTGAAGTATACTAACATCTACTGTAAACTACAGCAAAGGTGTGAAGTATACTAACATCATGTCTACTGTAAGATACAGCACAGGTGTGAAGTATACTAACATCATGTCTACTGTAAGCTACAGCAAAGGTGTGAATTATACTAACATCATGTCTACGGTAAGCTACAGTGAAGTATACTAACATCATGTCTACTGTAAGATACAGCAAAGGTGTGAATTATACTAACATCATGTCTACGGTAAGCTACAGTGAAGTATACTAACATCATGTCTACTGTAAGATACAGCACAGGTGTGAAGTATACTAACATCATGTCTACTGTAAGATACAGCACAGGTGTGAATTATACTAACATCATGTCTACTGTAAGATACAGCACAGGTGTGAAGTATACTAACATCATGTCTACTGTAAGCTACAGCAAAGGTGTGAATTATACTCACTCCCTACTTGCAGGTTTAGAATGTTGCTGGTACTTGTGTTTCCCATGGCTGTCACTGTGCAGTAATATCCCCCAGCTGATGAACTCTTGACCTTTAAGTAGAATATGGGAGTGTCCCCTGCAGGTACATGTGTCTTTGTGGCAATTGGTGATGGGTGTTTCACCTTCATGAACTGGTAGATGGCTGACGGAGGTGAATCCGGGACCTCACAGGAAAAATTGATTTTGTCATTGAGGTATGCTAGTTCTGGGCCCTTCAGGACTGCCAAGGGAGAACCAGACCATCCTGCACAGAGAAGACAATTTGGTGTTTCAAAGTAGTTCATAGTGGCTCAAATACTATAAAGAAAATACATCATACGTCAACATACCAGCAGCAGTCATTTGGCCAGTAAGCACTGAAAAAAAGTTTATTCCAGTTTTGAGTAACTCAATTAAAAGATGAAATTAATATATAAAAAAAAATATTAAAAGCATATGTATATGTGTAGACCTTTGCAAAAACTCACAAATGACAAGCATCAACCAGAGTCCTTCTCTCTCCTTCATGTCGACACAACCTAACGGTCATGGTGGCAAGCCAAACATGTGCCTGCTGTCTATGTGTGTGTGTGTGTGTGTGTGTGTGTGTGTGTGTGTGTCTGTCCAAAAGAGATAGAGATTGTGAGTGTGCATCTGCGTGTGTGTAGGGCACAGATAAAAAGAGCTGCAGCCAACTTACTATGTGGTCAATTTGTCTCAATCTTTTCCTGAACTTCCATTTAGAACACTTTTGCAAACATAATACAAGATACATTAAATAATACAATCAGAACATATTTATAGTATAAAAGAAACAATATTTTGTGTTATTGAAAATATTTGTATTGAGCTATACAGCAAAAAAAAAAAAAAACTATTTGAAAAATGTCTTGAGCTGTACTGTAGCGTGAGAGGATGAAGAGGTAGAGTGTATTCCTCTGGTCAGTGATGTTAAAGGTATTACCCGCGGTAAGACTAATGCCAGGTAGTCCTTAGTGGAAAAGGAAAACTAGAGAGATAACATTGTTGTTGTGTTCCACCGCTGAAGACAGCTCTGTCCGAATAAAAGGATTACATTTGAACTTGAATTGAAAAAGTTATTTTCATGTTATTTCAACATGCATTTCATATCAGCCATTGTGCAAGCTTGGGCATTAACAGGAAAACTGTGAAGAAGCATTACACAAAATGGTGGCCATAACCTTAAGCTGCACCACCATTAACCCTGATAACATCACATTGTCCAACCATCACTAAAGATGAGACATTTAGTGCCCCACAGCCAAGACTGAGCAGGACCCCGATACTTCACTCTTTCCTGACAGAGTTGCAACTTGTGTCTGGAGACTTTGAGTCTGTAGTAATGAGACAGTCAGTTTAACACGCCTCTCTGGACGGACCTCCAATCACAACATCATTAACATACAAGATGATAGCGCCCCCTGCTGGGCATCAGGAGAACAGACTCCAGTGTTGCACTCCTGTATCACCTCTGTGAGTGACAAGCTTTGAGCTCCAACCGTGTAATCAAGAGTAGTAGGCTTGCAGAGATCGCTTAAACATGATCTTCAATTTGTCTGGATGAGGAAAGACAACCTGTACCCCTTGATATGGGGCTGAAATAAAACATGATCTTTCAGAAATTGTGATCTGAATGGCTGCTGTAGGCATCAGGACATAAGCCCCAGCCGAGTCATGTACACTAGTCGCCTTCTCATTCATTTCCATTTGAGAAAACCCTGAAAAAACATCAACTTGTGCCCTCTAGAGATGGGGATGAAATGAAAACCTCATAACCTTACCGTGGAGACAATATGTCCATACTGAGGCCTCTATACATAGCCTATAGGGTCTTGATGTTTGCCAGTATAATTACATGTTAGTTTGATCATATGTTAAATTCATTACCATGACTGAGATATAATGAAGACATAGCTTTATAGCTCTGCTAGCTAGCTTAATGTTAGTACTTTGAGATTCTTCTGAATGAAGAGTGCATTACAAATTAAATGAATTATAATTATTATTACTTGTTATCACCTCCTCCTGTGTCATGATAATAGCCAAATACAATCCATGGTTATTTAAATAGGTTTTCCATGCATTTAACAACTATGTATACAGTATACAGTTGTGGTATGGATGATCCAATTCTGTTATACACGTGGTACAGAATACATTTTTTATTGGACAATATAAGAATATCATTTTGATAGTTTATGTATTTACAATGTTCTGAAAACGTCTTCTGTACACACACATTAGCCGACTGCTGGGTAATCTCTCCTGAGTAAGGAGACAGCTTTTTATATGTGACTGATTACGATTTTTTTTTTTAACAGAAAAGTTTAAAAAGTAAAAAAAAAATGGAAAATCGTAGAGGTTGTATTAATGAAAAATAGAGAACAAAATGCATCATAATGCGTCGAATCATTAACCTTTGAATCACAATCAAATAGACTGTTTATACATCCAAAATATTTTTTTTGTGTTTTTATTTTGTCCAACAGTCAACAACATACTAACTGGCACAAGAGCCAATACTACCCTTACTGTACACTCACAGACAAAACACCATCACCAACACAAAGGGACAATGGAGGAAGTAAACATAACATGGCATGTACAGATCAAAGGCATGTAGGTAAGTGGTCTATCAAAGTGGCACAATTATCATATTCATAACACATTACTCTTTCACTGGAAAATAAATATTTTTTTTGTAGGGCCACACCAAGACATTGATCAAGTTGGCATTGAAAAACATGGACCAAAATAGACATACATACATACATACATACATACATAGCCAAACATAGCACACAGTATGCGCCCTGATGGGGACAGGTGCTTTGCTTTTGGCGTAAGATGTACTGACTCACGTCAAAGGGAAGTGTTAAGCAGAATTGCTATTTGCATTTCTGCACTCATGGGATGCCAGAATAGCTCAAAGCCTTCGTGGGACACGTCCAACGGCATAATAACTTGAGGGTGTGTCATTCAACCAATCATATCAAGAGGAATTCTGCTGTGTGCTGTGAGGGCAAGTGCATTGGTCACTTATTTGGTTCTAGTCTAGTCTAACAGACAACATTGCATTTTAGGAAAAGATTTCAATTGTCAAATTGTAATAGTGAAATAATTAAATGTATGGTGTTAGATTAACAATAGCCCAGCACAGTTCAAAGCACCAGAGTGGCCGTTACATAATTTAATCTGAGCATCAAAACAAGGCAAGCTATTTGGGAATGTATTTACCGTAAATCCTCAAATAGTGGCCGGGGCTTTTATTTACTTAGGCTGCACAGCGCACCGGCCTGTATTTGGGGCAGGCTTGTATTAGGGGCAGGCCTTTATTTCTTACGGCTCTTCAGAATGTTAAAAAAGTTCCGTTGATTTTAATGGGGCACCCCAACGTTAGCAGGTCTGTAGTTTCTTGATATTCACCACCTCGAAAAGTTAATGACCGCTGTCATTGGCAACGGGTTTTGTGCTTCTAATTCACATCTTTCATATCATTCCGCAAGAAGTCCATCATTTAACGTAGCGGAAAGTCATTGTAACTTGAAGTCAGCAAGTAATGGGTTGCTACGCAACACCTGGGACGTTAAGTTCTATTAGCCTGAAGAAAAAAAAATTCTTAGCGGAAATCACGAAACGGCAACAAAATCATTAAAAAGAGGTATTTTGGAGGAATGTTTTCTATCGTTTAGGCAAGTAACTGTATAATAACAAATTCGCCTTCTGAAACATTTTTTTTTTTATTGCAAACAGCCATGAAAATAGCCAACAACATTAAAGATGAGGAGAACATGTATTTATGAAATGCATTCAATTAAATTGTGATGTCCGCTTTGATGCTGGTAGGCTACAGTAAAATAGGCTACCGGTACCTTTTTTTACCCCCGGCTTGAATATGGGGCCCGGCCTTTGTTTGTCCGTATCGACCACGCCCCCGGCTACTATCTGAAGCCCGGCCTCTAATTGAATCCCGGTCTTTATTTGAGGATTTACGGTATGTGGAATACAGTGGAAATGTATGCGTGGTGTAGTTTTGTCTAACTACATAGCATTTATAGCCATTTGGTAACATTCCGTTGAGTTAAATAATCAGTCAATTAAATAATTGACTGTTTATCTCTGTCAAAATATGCAGAGATTAGATTAGATGGAGAGTTCTAAAGATGTAGGTTAGATTTAAAATAAGCAAATTATTTTGTATGCAATATTCTTACAAGAGATCTTAAAGAAAAACAATCATTGATTTCTTCTCTTCAAATATCCAGTTTCTTTGGACAAGAACATTGACATTACATTAGCATATTCAAATATTGTATTTATTTCATGTGAGCCTTTTTTTTACCTTTTCGATGTCCTGAACCTTACTAGACTTAACTAGGATCTCTGTGTACATTTCAAAGAATATAGGCACACAGAGGTGTGTAAAATAGAAACAAACCCAAATATAATATCCTTTGCCATTTCCCCACACACTACACTACATGGTGTCCACAGTGGGTTTAGACTATCTGAGATTGATTGCTGTCAGAAACATTCAACTCATTTGGCCCCAACATACAATATATATAGACACTTTCCCATGGCCATCTCTAATGGTTTCTCCACTTCACACTATGTAAACTACAGTTTGGCACTGTAGAAACACTACAGTATTCATTCTTCACTTCGAGCTGGAGCTCTCTCCATTGGGGGGCCATGAAGATGAGTGCAACACTTCAAGTGGAGAGCAAATCTACTGTTTACCATCATTGGCATCATGAGTTGGCTGCATGTCTGTCTGACAGAGAGATCCTGTTTGATTTGATGTTTGTGTTTCCATCTGCATGTCTGTCTGACAGAGAGATCCTGTTTGATTTGATGTTTGTGTTTCCATCTGGATGTCTGTCTGACAGAGAGATCCTGTTTCATTTGATGTTTGTGTTTCCATCTGGATGTCTGGATGGAAGATGACGCTTGCATGTTTTATTGAAGATCAATAATCACTCGAGTCCTGAAAAAAACAAAAAACTTTGTTTAACCATGATCCAGACTGCTGAATGTAAAACTTGAACCATGATCCAGACTGCTGAATGTACTGTAAAACTTGAACCATGATCCGGACTGCTGAATGTACTGTAAAACTTTAACCATGATCCGGACTGCTAAATGTACTGTAAAACTTTAACCATGATCCGGACTGCTAAATGTACTGTAAAACTTTAACCATGATCCGGACTGCTAAATGTACTGTAAAACTTGAACCATGACCAGGACTGCTGAATGTACTGTAAAACTTCCAAAAACATCCAATAGTTTGGTTTATAATACAGCTCCTCAGAATTGTGCACAAAGGGTCACCCCAACGTTCGCAGACCCCATGTTTCTTTATAATGACTGCTGCAAAAAATGAATGACCGCTGCCACTGACAATGTTTTTATAAAGAACGTACAATGCTGGCCTTGAATGGCAATGGGTTTATGATAAATGAACAATGCTGGCCTTTAATGGCAATGGGTTTATGATTAATGAACAATGCTGGCCTTGAATGTTATCTGCTATTGAGATAGCCGTGATAGTAGGCTTCTCCCTCTTGCATTGTGAACCGTTATTTTGACGACTTCTAGACGGAATCAGGTCCCGTCTCTAAATGGTGTGTAAAGCCTCTCATGATATAGAATCAGGTCCCGTCTCTAAATGGTGTGTAAAGCCTCTCATGATATAGAATCAGGTCCCGTCTCTAAATGTTGTGTGAAGCCTCTCATGATGTAGCTAGTTTTGACACTGACAGCTGTCATCGTTACTCTAGTCTGCTCCACTCATTTTGTCCGAGTTAGCAACAGCAAGTAAGTATCGCGCTTAACGATAGGATCATTGGATAAGATCATCCCAATTATGAACCTTCTATTGACCAATATGTATGTATTAGAATGGGATATGCTTAACCTTTACCTCACTAGTTCCCCTAATTCGTTGGGAAGACGAAGGTCGGTTCTGTTCGTGGATTGCCTGCAGTCTGGTGATCAGAAACTTCTTATCCTCGCCTTCCTACAGGAGAAGGAACAGGACATGAATGCCAAGGAATAGAAGGAGGACAGAGTGAACATACTAAAGCAACACGTCCTTTCACATGTGAATTATTTGACTTTGGTCTCACATTTTCAATTTGGTCCTGTAGAAGAGTTATTATCTTCCGCTGTCCGTCTACCACCTGGGTGTGGAAATAGATGACAATGCTGGAAAATAGATAAAACTGTTTAGGTAAGAAAGACAGGAGGGATGTATTTGAAGTGCTTCCCAATAAAACACCAGAGTTGGTTTAAAACTATAAGCTACCTACCTACCAGTTGGCACTGATAAAAGCTAGCATGCTAACTGATGTGTTTTGACAATATAGTTGCATAACCTGGGCATTTCCTGGGAATGACTGGTTTATTTATCTGTCACAAGATCATATACCATCTTAGATTCATTTGATACCAAAACTAGTTTTAAAAACACAGTTCAAAAGTGGTACATTCCTGCATAATATTGCTTCAAAAAGTAAACAGTAAAGACATAAAAGTGGCTGAATGGCACTGCAAAATGAACTAACTGACAGGCTAACATTACTGTTAACAAATGGGCTTGCTGCCTACTACAGGATAGCCAAACTTGCTAACTTCGTTCGAGTGACTCACTATTACCTCTTGAGATAGAAGGCGGTATGAGAGAGAGACCAGACTGAGGCTAACTGGTTTAACTGGTTTGAAGGTGGTATGAGAGACCAGACTGATACTAACTGGTTTGAAGGTGGTATGAGAGACCAGACTGAGGCTAACTGGTTTAACTGGTTTGAAGGTGGTATGAGAGACCAGACTGAGGCTAACTGGTTTGAAGGTGGTATTGAAGGTTGTATGAGAGAGACCAGACTGATGCTAACTGGTTTGAAGGTGGTATGAGAGAGACCAGACTGATACTAACTGGTTTGAAGGTGGTATGAGCGAGAGACCAGACTGAGGCTAACTGGTTTGAAGGTGGTATGAGCGAGAGACCAGACTGAGGCTAACTGGTTTAACTGGTTTGAAGGTGGTATGAGAGAGACCAGACTGATACTAACTGGTTTGAAGGTGGTATGAGAGAGAGACCAGACTGAGGCTAACTGGTTTGAAGGTGGTATGAGAGAGAGACCAGACTGAGGCTAACTGGTTTGAAGGTGGTATGAGAGAGAGACCAGACTGAGGCTAACTGGTTTGAAGGTGGTATGAGAGAGACCAGTGATACTAACTGGTTTGAAGGTGGTATGAGAGAGAGACCAGACTGATACTAACTGGTTTGCATGCTGACTTTCATAGATATCTCTGAACAAATAGTGCATAGGTGTTTTTGACATTACGTCAAATCTGCAACATTCTGTTGGTATTTGTAGTTATTTTGTTTCATGTTTTAATCTAAAATGATTAGATATAGCACTTCTAAAGTAGTGGTATGAAACGGAATCTTGAGTTGCATCTTTAAAAACATCCTGGTAGTCTAAAGTCTAGCTGTAGCTGAATAACATCATTTTCAGAACCTTATTGTTAGCACTCACACGAAGATCATGACCATGAAGAAGATGAAGACGACGGGGTTCTCCACCAGGTAAGTGTGCACCCAGCTGAGCCAGGCCAGGTTGGAGTTGGTGCTCTCTAGCTGTTTAACCCAGTGCTTTCCAGACTGAATCATGGTCTGCAGGCCTCGGAATGGCCCACAGCTTTGGGATGGTTTGATTCTACAGGGGAGGGGAAGAGATCACAGTTTAGACACAGCACTGTGGGCGTGGACTCTCTCTGGTATTTAAACGTGATCATGTTAAAACAGCTTAGTTAGTTATGTTACTTTAGTAAAGTGTTTTAGGCATGTCTTTAGCATTTACCACCCACTTTTCTCACTTTATATTAGCATGTAACAAGGAATGAAAGTAGAAACAATGCACAATCTGTTCAGAAAGTGTAAGTGCCTATTGTTCTATTGTGTACCACCATTTGGGTATGGTGGTCTTCTAACATGTAGGGGCATGGTGGTCTTGTAACATGTAGGGCCAGGAGACAGGCATCTCTATGTACAGTAAGAGTAATAGTCCACTCACGACCACATTGTGAGGGTGACACACACAGCTGCGCCCAGAAAGGAGGGGAAACACAGGAGGGTAATGAAGACGGTGGTCATGTGGCTCGCATGCCATGGTTTCCTTGGAACCTGGCAGTTCATCATCAAACTGGTCTACACAGGATGCAAAGTTGAAATACAATCAAAACAGAACAGAACCCATTCAAAATACAGTGGAATAAGAATTACAACAATACTTGTTGATAGATAAACCACACTGAGATAGACTGAGAGCATGTTCAACAAGTCATTTAACAAATTCACATTTGATTTGTGACATGGCACATGAAATATAATGGTCATAATCCTGGTATGTCAGTTGACAAATGACAAGTTACATCCAGCATACCAGCAAACGCTTTGCTTATCATCTAGCGTACTAGCACCGGTTAGTGGACAGACTGTAAAAAAGTTTATTTATAGATTAACGTCATGTATTAAATTACCCAAACAAACAGTTTTCGAGACAAATATGTGTCTAGTTTAACAACGGAAGAAAACTTTCTAAATATTAATATAAATGTTTAATGTGACACGTTATATGAGTATGTATGAGATCAGGCTAAATATCGTCCACTCCCTTTGTTCCACTAAATGCATTGGTTTTTGAAACATTAATATGCATGCCGTCTACCTTCACATATACCAGTCCATGTTTTACACAAACCACTTAGTCAAAAGATATTTTGACAAGCAAACTTTAATCTACCTGGGATCTTGCAGTGTATGATTATTATTATTATTATTATTATTATTATTATTATTATTGTTGACATGTTCTTTCATTTGTGTATTGTTCGTCTGTAACCTCCACATGTCCTACAACAACATTGGCAGCATGGAACACGAGTAAGGAGATGAGTGTGAGGTAGACAAAACAAATGATCCATCCACTTACCAGTATGGCAGTTTCTTAAATATGCAGTGTGTAGGAATGGAATATAGTATTCATAATTGTGTTTTCATTAGTGTTTAATTAACTGTAATTATGAATTGTTGTGTTTTCGTTGGCTTAGAATGAGCCCTTTGTATCTACCTGCCATGTTACACTGCCAAGTTTTTTACAGTAGCCCAGAAGGGACAAACCAAAACACCGGCTCAATATAGGGCTTTTTGCATTGTTATGGCATTTGAAAGCCACGGTAGGAACTCGGCCACGCTTGTAAGGGAAAGGGTATTCAGCTGGGTGCAATGCAGACATTGTCAGTTTAGACATTGTTAACGCTGTAAATGAATGCGAACAACGAAAGACATTTTTTTTTATATCTACAAAGACTAATCTACAAAGGCATAAGGACCATTTTCTGTGACACTTCATGTTAGCGAATCCTAAATTATCATGGTTAAAAGGCTCATTTATCATTAGCTAATCCTGAATTAGCATGGTTAAAAGGCTAATTTATCATTAGCGAACCCTAAATTAGCATGGTTAAAAGGCTCATTTATCATTAGAAAACCGCTTTTTAATTATGTTTGTGTGGCTGAAAACCATTGTGCTGTTTAAGGAGGCATTCTTCTCTGGGCGACTTGAGTATCTGGAGCATTATACTGTACATATATTCTGTATAAAACACACACTATGAGAAGTAGCAGGGGGATACCTGGAGCATTATACTGTACATATGTTATATATAAAACACACACTATGAGAAGTAGCAGGGGGATACCTGGAGCATTATACTGTACATATGTTATATATAAAACACACACTATGAGAAGTAGCAGGGGGATACCTTCTTCATGTAAAACACACACTATGAGCAGTAGCAGGGGGATATGTTCTATATAAAACACACACTATGAGAAGTAGCAGGGGGATATGTTCTATATAAAACACACACTATGAGAAGTAGCAGGGGGATATGTTCTATATAAAATACACACTATGAGAAGTAGCAAGGGGATATGTTCTATATAAAACACACACTATGAGAAGTAGCAGGGGGATATGTTCTATATAAAACACACACTATGAGAAGTAGCAGGGGGATACCTTCTTCATGTAAAACAGGCAGAGGAGTTTGAGAATTTGCACTGCTGGCAACAGTGGAGTAAACAGCACACCCATCCTGCAAAAAAAAAAAAAAAAATATGTTTTTAAAATTACAAAAAAACTTGAAGTAATATCAAATAGATTTGCATTTCCTTTAGAAACAGAAGTGCTGGCAAAGAAGAAAAAAAAAGTTACTTTACTTGACTATAATGGGATTAATGAGATTAACCAAGTACATGAAATTAAACAAGTATGCAGATAGGGCAATTAATATATGAAATTAAACACAACATGAGGTGGTCATTCAAATGTAGTGTAGAGTTGAGAGAGTTTTTAACAGAAGAGTGTCTTTCATGAGGACAAGCTTTGGGAAAGAAAAATAAATAAATTAAAATAGTTAAATAGAGAAAGAGAGTGAGTGAATGAGTGAGTGAATGAATGAAAGAAAGATAGAAAGATAAATACATCTAAGAGACTATGAAATTGGGTTTTATGATAGAAAGAAAGAAAGTAACAGACTGACAAACAGATAGATAGAGTGATAGAAAGAAGAGACACTGAGTGAAAAGAGAGTGAGTGGAAGAAAGAGAGAGAAATTAAGTTAGATATTAGAGAGACAAATAAAGAAATAAAGAAGAGATAGATAGATTGATGGATAGATTGAGTGTGTGAGTGACACAAGGAGAGAAAAAGATAAAGACATGAAATGATGGATGGATTGAAAGTGAGAGTGAAGAAGAGAAACAAGAAATTAAGATCTGGGAAAGTTCGATATTAAGATAAAGAAAAACCTTGATTGACTGATTGATAGATGAATGGATAGAGTGAGTGAGTGAGTTAATGAGAAAGACAAAGAAACTAAAGAGAAGTTGGATAAGGAGATAGAGAGAAATAGATTTTAAAAACCGCCAGATAGACATACATACAAACAAACAGATAGATCGATTGAAAGAGCGCTTCACTTTGCGAGCACTATGATAAGAAGCCTAGGAAGAACATAACAGTGCTTTGCTTTGCATGTGAGAGTAGTCTTCTGAAGGAGGTTACCAAGCAAGAGTCTGGCCGTAGATCAGCTCCAGAACATTCCGTGCGATGTCAAACACAGGCTTCCTCTTCCTCCGTAGCAGTTTCTGAGAAAACAACCTGTGGAGTACAAACATGTTTTAATCCTTTATTAAAGCATTGTCAGAACAAGGATGACTTTAAATGTAACTCACAATAGGACATCTTTATTACAAAATCAAGCACTGTTACTGCCATATGTTTTTATTAGGGCTGTCAATCGATAAAAGAAATTAACTAATTAATCGCACATTTTGAAATTAATTAATCGCGATTAAACGTTTTTTTTTCCTTCTTAAGACTAAATCTTATAAATTAACAAGTAATCACTTCATACAGCGTGTATTTTAGACACTGTTGTTTAATTGTATTTTTTTTTTTTAACACAATGGTGCCCCTCGACGGTAAATCGTAAGAATTTCCCCTGAAGCAATTCGAATCACCTCAATCAGCCCACTGTCCTCAACTATGTTGATGGGCCGACAGTTACCGGCAACCCAAATGGCAACCTTTTCACTGACTGGTCTAGTTATTTTCCTAGAGAAGTCATGGAGTGTGGTTGGCGATCATCTAACCTGGGACTGCTTTCTGTCGGGTGCTTTGCATTAAGGTGATAACTTCAAGACGAGCTGCTTCTGTGATAGCTAAATTCAGCTTGACAAATGCTACATACAACTTTAGTTTTGTCGATTGTTCCGTCATTTTGGCTCTTAAACAGAGACTTTCCGCCCAACAATCCCTCAGCTCTCTCCATCTCCATCACAATTGCCTACCTATTGTATCAAATTGTCTTAAGTAGGCTACTTCCTCCCTGTCCATTTAGATTGTTGCATAAATGGTAATAAGCACAAGTACAGTGAGTCTGTACTCTGCAAGTAGTGTTCAGATGCCTTGACAAGCTAATGACTATTGGGCCCCCGCCGTGAGCACTAGAGGTGTCAGCAGAGCAAGGGCTTGAACATGCGATTTGGATCCAGTGCAGGAGAGCACCTTCTTGTGCATGTTACACAGACATGTCACCTATTTATTTATTTCAACACACTGAGGTGAAGAATATTGGTAGTTTTCAAATACTTTCTAAAACAACCTTGTCAAAATAATTGCATTTATATAACCAGACTGAAAAGGTCGTAGAATGATTGGTAGAAGAATTTGTCTTTTGAACATTTCAAGTAAGCAGAAGGCCCCACCTCCACAAAAATTCCCCGAAGAATGTATCCAGTATCGTGAAGATGAAGTCCATCACAAGGAACCTGTACAGCTCCTGGCCCACGAATGTCTCCCAACACTGTCAGCAAAGCACAGTCACACTTTTAACTTACATGGGAACTACCGCAAAACTTCAAAACTTTTTTGGCCCCTCGGAATAAGGAAGAATGTACTATTAATGTCATATAAATGCCTGTTTGTAAAATAAAATTGTCAAAATAATTATGTTATGATAGTTTCACTACCATTGGTAGGTTAGGTTGCTATGACTACATTTAACCTGAACTAAGTAAGTAATTACATTTGCTTTATAGACCGTATAAAGACAAAAAAAATGTATTCACATTTAGTGTATGAATACAGACTATATACTAGCTCTGTAGAGCTGATTTTTTTAGCGCTGATCTCACCTTAAGTTTAAGGCTCTGGGGATCAGCTGCAATGCGACCGAGCCAATGGAAGCACAAGATTCCAAGCACACTCACTTTCAGCATCAGGTTCCTATTGGACAGGACAGGACAACACATGTATTAGGTTGAGAGACAGGACAACACATGTATTAGGCAGAGAGACAGGACAACACATGTATTAGGTAGAGACCATCCTGGACAACACATGTATTAGGCAGAGACCATCCTGGACAACACATGTATTAGGTAGAGACCATCCTGGACAACACATGTATTAGGCAGAGAGACAGGACAACACATGTATTAGGTAGAGACCATCCTGGACAACACATGTATTAGGCAGAGACCATCCTGGACAACACATGTATTAGGCAAAGACCATCCTGGACAACACATGTATTAGGTAGAGAGACAGGACAACACGTGTATTAGGGAGAGAGACAGGACAACACATGTATTAGGTAGAGAGACAGGACAACACGTGTATTAGGTAGAGAGACAGGACAACACATGTATTAGGCAGAGACCATCCAGGACAACACGTGTATTAGGCAGAGACCATCCTGGACAACACATGTATTAGGTAGAGAGACAGGACAACACGTGTATTAGGGAGAGAGACAGGACAACACGTGTATTAGGTAGAGAGAGACAGGACAACACATGTATTAGGCAGAGACCATCCTGGACAACACATGTATTAGGCAGAGACCCTCCTGGACTTGAAATGGGGCTTCTGATGTCTGGGAAGCTTACCTGCTAATAGCCACATAGGTGCGCATGCTGGGCGAGTCATACTTCTCCACTGAAGCCACTGTATTAAAGAACCCAGGCAGCAGGAGGTTAATGCTGGATACCACCACAGGCAGGGCAAGCAGGCTAGCCTCTTTCACCAGAGGGCTTTCAGATGGATTACTGTTTCGTGCTCGGAGCTGGAGGTCCTGCAGGAACAGATACAAACATTATAGGTCATTTGTGTGCATCATTTCATGAAACATTGATGAAATGAGAACATTGTCCAATTCCTGGTTAGACTAACTATATTTTGGCAAAACAATACTGATATAGTAGTCTTCCTAGAATGTATGACCTTTTTTGTGTTACACAGCAGTGAAGTTCACTTCCTAGAAGGCATGCAAAATCTTTGTCAACACATTCAACGGCACAGTTGGCACTGATACAAACTTGCTAGCAGACTGGCTTGTGTCCTCTTGTGACCTAGTTGTCCTATGATATCAACATACAATACATCGATACATAATCGAGTTTGAAAGTCCACCAGAAGTATGTCGTTTTGAGTTTTGTATTTTAACACTTTCTGGTTCGTAAGAAAAAATCCCTATGGCAAAATTAATGGGTTTTCACACAATTGCAATGCTGATTTTTTTTTTTAAGGCAAAACTTAAAGTCTCTGTTTTTACTCACTGCTGGCATAAATATAATTTAATTCCATTGTTAATTTTTTTTTGTATTTAATCTTCTTTCACGTTAGTACCACAATGCATTGTAAAAACAATTTTCCCCAACTCTAACCAGGAATAATAGGTTATTATTTGCTTCATGGTATGTTCAATGTCATTAGGATTTCATTAATCAGGAGAAAATGGATTTCATAATACAAAACGTTACAGCTCATAACGTGAAGTAACATGGCCTAACAGTAGCTATTAGGGATGCTCCGATCTGATCGGCGCCGATCAATATCGGCCGATATTCCCATTATCGGTTTTGATCGGCGTCCTCAAAACGGCCGATCAAACATGGCCGATCAGATGACATAAAATCTGCGAGAACTACTATCAGAGACGTTTCAATAAAACGTTAGAGATAGGCATTTCAGGCCGCCAATGGTAAGAAATGATTCTCGTGGTCGCCTCGCAACCTCAGGCTGAACCTTTATTAACCCCACTGTTTCACTTCAACAGCAACAACATAAACTAAATGTATGACGTGGCTCCTTTTTCGTGACTTACATTTTTCTACTGTTCTTAGTTGTTTGTATTGGGATAGTGTGCTGCTCTAACTACATGTGGATAGTTTTTCGTGGTCTTACTTAGCCAGTTGGACGTAATATTTTAGACCAGCCAGAACAACGCACACGACCGGCATTATTTAATAAATGGAATGGTTGCCATGGCGCAGCGAGTGTGTTATAGCAGCTCTCCAGCTTAAAACAAAAATAATACAAAATTCTTCCTATTACCTTGTTGCTATTACACGTGAATTTCCCTAACAGGATTAATACAAGTGTATCTATCTATCTATCTATCTAAATCGATGTTGTTAGGAAAGGGATGACATTAACAAGCCACACTTTAATCTATCACTGTTTAATGTATTTGCATCAGACCATTTTACAAAACCGGTTTTTGAAAGTGTCAGCAATGAGCAAATCTGACGTGAAAAGATTTTTTATTATAGACGGAAGTTTCCAAACGGTAACTTACACAAACCAGGGTTATGGCGAGGTGCGCGATGTGGAGCGAAATGGGAAACCCCCCCTGCGTAATATGCCAGTTGTCACTGTCGCATTTTAAATTCTCAAACTTGGAGTGCCATTCTCCACACACCTTGCTAACATAGCCCAGGAGTTTCCTAAAGCAGACCTGCCAACCTGCACGCATTTTGTGTACCAACCACGCAGTTCCTAGTCAAAATACGCAGGTACGAAATGCCAGCTGAAACTACGCAAAAAAAAATTCAATCAATACAAACCTATACTGTACATTTATTTAAACTACATCCCTCAGATTGGACAAGATGCTACGACCTTGTGCCTGTGGTTCTGTAAGTTACTGTAAGTTGTATTGTACCTCAGCAATGCATTACGCCTCGGTGGATAATAAAGTAGCACTATCCTCCCTGACCCGCAATACTGATACTAGTGCTACTTTATTATCCACCGAGGCGTAATGCATTGCTGAGGTACAATGGGAAGTGGGGGAGTAATAATCAAGCACATACAGTAAATGTGACCCTAATGTTAGCATATAAAACGTTAAAACATGTGTTCGGTAACTTAACGAGATGATGCATTTCAAGGGGTATATCCTTCAGATAAATTTGTATAAAAAGTTAGCCGTAGTAGCTAGCATCTGATGTGATTCGCCTGGTTACGAGACGGCTACGGTGTGAAAAACTGATGGAGTAGGCTAATTTAGCTGCAGTAACGTTAACTCAAACGCCACGGAGACTGTTCTAACTTTGAATCGCTCTGTTGGGGGCAAAGTGACCATTGCAAAGGTGTTTGACTACAGACTGCTAACGTAGCAAATAATTCCTACTATTGCAGCCAGTCAACCGACCAGCCTGGCAGGTATAAAATAATCATGACGATTTTCAGTCTCGTTACCAAAAACAAGACCCAATACAGAGCAACCCTGAGCACTGACATGATAAGCGCTTTGGTGACAAGAAAGGTGGACTGTCTGTCACATGGAAGGCTTCAGTGATGCTCTGCTCAAAAAGGCCAAGTCGCCAAGCTATGAGGCAAAGCAGTCAAGAGCAAGTGCCACTGGAAGTAGATAGATGGATACTTTATTGGAGCTTTAAAATATATATATATATATATACTGTGAGATAGGCATTTATATATATAATATATATATATATATATATATATTCTTTAGAAGTGCTAAATGATGCACAATGTAAAGATCTCTTTTCATTTATGGAATTCTTGTCAAGAAAATATGATTGTATTGTTTATTTCGCCGCTGATTTATAATGTTGAATAACTGGATGATATGGCGGTGAGTGGGGAATTGACCGTATGCAAAGCCCCTGCCAAACTGAAACTCCCCTGGTACTCAAAAACTTTCTTCAAGGTTGGCAGGTCTGCTAAAGGCACAGAGCTAGCACAAGGTAAATACTTTAAAAACATCAGTCAGATAAACAGACTCCACTTTTCGAAAAGTCACAAAGTACTCTGAAACGGTCACGTTGGCATTGTATCAGGTGGGATATTGCTTGAGCAAAAAAGTAATATAGTGAGGGAGAGGTTGTGAAGTCTTGTGTACGTGATGTCGTTGCTATCCTCATATTGGATATTTGCCTATAGCCTGTTTATGTTGCAGTTAAGTTTGTATTATTATTTTTCCACAGGAAAGCTACTGTATAAGCTCCAAGTTCTCTTGAGAGCCTCTAGATAGTGGAATGTTGCACATGTGATTCTATTGTTGTGATTTTCATTTAAAGATATATTTTTATTATTATTTTAATATTTATTATTATTTACACATTTTATAGTAAGCGAGAGAGCTTCTACACTGGAATGTTGCACGTTCCCTGCAATAAAACAGATGGTTGTCAATTCATGATACTCTCTCGTCTCGTAATTTAAATGCTTAAAATACAATACCTATGTTGTTAAGAATAATTAACTTCATAAATAATGCTACACAATAAATAGAAAGCTTCAATCGACACCGTGATCGGTGATCGGTATTATCGGATCGGCAGATACTGATTTCAGTCATCGGTGATCGGCACCAAAAAACCTGATCGGAGCATCTCTAGTAGCTATGCTAGCTAACTAACTTAATGAGACTAATCTTCATCATCCAGAGAGCCAACATGCCACCTCTTCAGATGCTTGACCATAACTGATGTGCTTCTATGCCACACCATGACAGCTTTGCCAGTATTGCAGTTCACAACCTGCTTGGCAGAGTGAAATGAGTGAGAGACCGAAATGCTGCCACACTTTTGCGGTCTTTGGTTGTGAAGGGGTTGCCATTGCTGTCGTTCACTCTTCCTATGTCTACAGTTTTGAGTCAGCTAGAAAAACACACACGATAACATAACACAAACACACCGATTAATCCATTATAGAGTGTGGGAGTGACCAAAAAAATTGTGCCCGTGGTAGTAACTGCTTGAAAGACCCCGCATTCGATTCTGTTCAATAAAATGCACATGCAAGTCGTTTCTGTATAGACTTTAGAACCTAGAATCTCTAAAATATGTCTCCTGATATCCCTCTGCTAACAGTGAAAAATAACAATTACAAAGCAAGCAACCTAGGCAAACTGTTTTGTAAGTTAAAATGTGGTTATTAGTTGTTCTTGCTATTGTCTTGTCTCTCAAAAATAAAGATGTTGCTACGAATACGCTAAAGCAGAAAGAAGACGGACTACATCGTGGCGCTTGCCTCTTGCCGCGTTTCCATGGTAACAGCCAACTCTTTACGCACACCCCGTGGTTTCATAAGAAAATGCTCTAGCACCTAAGACATCTGTTTCATACTACGGAACAGATTGTGGCTATCAAATGCTTAGGTATACATTATATATACATAACATACTTTCACACGCTGAAATCCAATGTCATGTAGTTTGTGAATAGTTATATAATAACTAATTATAATAACTAATTATAATAAATAATAACCTTATGCATGTACTCAGAGAAGTAGTGCACAGCCACGACACAGGCCAAGGTGCTTCCCAGACACAAGGACCAGCCTAGTACATTCATCGAGATCCACGCCAACTTCTGAGGGATGGGTACTTTCTCCTTTTTACGGCCGACCTCGGCTAACAGTTCCTGCACACAAGCGAGGAAGGAGGGAAAAAAGAAAATTCACTTGGACATATTAGGACAACACTGGAATCTATAAGAAGTGTAAGAAAAATATGTATAACAAATATACATGTGGTGTTATTTTTAAGTGTGTAAAATATGACAGGAGTGTACTGCTCCTTGTAATGCTTACTTTAAGCTGTGTGGAGATGTTTTCGGATTGCAGTTTGACAGAGGTTTTCTTCATGACTTTAAAATCCCAGGAGCAGAAAACCTTCATGGCCAGGATGCTCTGAGATTTATCAATCCGGAAACTCTGCCCAAATAACTTTTTCATGCTGACAAAGAGTAAATACAAAAGAAAAGATATATTTATGCAATACTTTAACATCAAAAGTGGTACTTTACCACACCAAGGTTTATTATTATTATTATTCTTAGTGTGATTGTGTCACGTTATTTGTGATTGCATAAGAAATCACACTTTTGTTCTCACTTTCTATTATAATGCAAGCAACACAAATGGAGAGCTACTAGCCTAACAATGTCAGCGTCATGTTCACTGCACCTATCAGTTAAGAGAGTGGAGAGGGCACGCCGGCCCACACAAGTGCTGGAACAAGTGAGTTGACACTGATAACAGAGGGTCTGCATACTGTTACATGCTCCACAAAAGTTAAATACACAAGGTTTTCAACGAACGTACAGGTATCTAGGTTCAAATAGCTGTGTGTGGACTTGTGTACGAGTAGTGGACAAGCACTACAGTTTTATGAAAACATGGCTGTATACCAAAATCTTCCTAGAATGTTACACGCTCCTCATGAGTCAGTCCCACGCTAGTCATGCGTCAGTCCCACGCTATTCTGTCGTTAGTCACACGCCAGATGTGTCCACCTCGCCCTAGAACGCTCGAAATTGAACGATTAGAACGTTCAGAGAACGTTGACCAGAACGTTATGGTGTGACGGGGCCTTAAGGCTTCACCCCTAACCCTAGCCTACCCTATTATTTCCTAAAGCAAAACCCTATTACCAAACAAGATTGTTATAAGAGCAATGGCATACCCTGTTCTGAGGTTGCCATCATAGCATTACCGTCATGCTACATAACCAGCTCAGAATGAGATGAATAAAAAGGCTTAGTCGCTTTTTCAACATTTTCTTTCAGATGCAATGGTTTATTTTTTGTGATCCACAGCAACCTTCAATTTCCAGGTTTTGGGGACACAAGGACTCATGAAACCTGAACGTGTGAAAACATATGACTCCTTCTCCTTTCCTTATCCTAAAGTAGACTCATCTTCAATGTCAACCCATATCCTGCTCTAGATTCAGTCAAGACCCTCAAGCGCACATCTATACCTGTGTAGCGTGTGGAATCACATACTTCATAGTGTGGGAAAAGACTTACGTGTAAAGCGCACATCTATACCCGTGTAGCGTGTGGAATCTCATACTTCATAGTGTGGGAAAAGACTTACGTGTAAACTAGAATGATGCAGGTGAATAAGAAGGCAGCTCCAATGGTAAAGAAGTAAGCTAGGGGCATGTTGTAGTAAAGTCTGCCATGACATCCCATCTGATGTACTGTTGATGAATTGGGTTCCTTCTGGACGCAGTGTTCCTTTAGTGTGGCGTTTGTGTAGTAGCCATAGAACATGACTGACTCTGTGAAACAACCCTGAGATAAAGGAAGAGAGAGAGAGAGAGAGATTGTAGTTAAATTGTGTGTAACTGTGTGAATTTATGGATAGTTATCTATGTTAAACTATGATGTAACCAGCCCTGTTTCCAAATACTGTGAAGGACACTTCCAAAAGTTTGCTCTCTGAAATTTGCCAAGACATTTGTAATATATATGTATTCCTCCCTACATATTTAGATTTTTATAAAGGCATTCAAAGTTTGGGAAATTGGCATTAAAATGACAGAAAAGTTATTTCTGTATACTTTTCACAGTGAAGAAGAAAGTGACCACATGTTGGTTTTTCTATGTCTACTTATTTCTACTGCCAGGTTGTGAAGCATGTACTAGGTTAGGATTTGCTTCTGCTCTGTGTCTTTGACAGGAAGGAGGTACTCTGCCAAATTACACTCTTTTTCGGGTGAGATACTTTAACTGGTAGTATAATCGGTGGTTTTGAAACAGTGCTTGTCTGAGCATCTTACATATTATGGTTTAAGCATTTTGTCCAAAGCAACATACAAACATTAGAAAAGACATTAGAAAACAGATAAATATTGGGCCTCATTCTCGAAATATTTTCTGAAGTTTCTTCTGAAATGTTTCTTACGGGCTTCGGAAAAACAACGTAAGGAAAAGACATCCGACAAATTCATGAACGCTTGAAAATGTGTTCCTACGCAGCAGAAGTGTTCTGAGCTGTGCTCCACCGGAAGAGTTTTCTTAAATTAAAAGCGCGTTCTCGTGCTCCTGAATTTGCATACATACACGCCCTGCCAGCTCCTTATAAGGGCACGCAACCGTAGTGACGTGTGCAGTCGGAATCGACCGAATCTACACGAAAGCAACTCGTAAACGAGTCATGTCAAAGCGGAAAGCGATCACCGTCGAATAAACGCAGATCTAACTTCAACTATATATGTTTATGACTTGAACGGTGCAGAGATGGACTGTTGCAGGATGTAGATGTGTCTATTCTATTCCACTATAGCTATACCAACGTGATTGAGTTTAGTGCTTATTTATTTATTCACTTACATTTGCAGTGTTCGTGTACATTACATTTAGTCATTTAGCAGACACTTTTGTCCAAAGCGACGTACAAGGGATAGAACAGTCAAGCTACGAGCAATAGAGACCTAGTGTAACAATAAATACTACTTTACATAAGAAATTGAAAAACGAAATAGGAAATAAAAACGAAGTGCAGGAATGTAACTGCTATAAGTGCAAGTTAAGCACTAGTCAAAGTGCCAGTTAGGAAGGGAGGTGCTCTCTGAAGAGTTGGGTCTTCAAAAGCTTCTTAAAGGTAGAGAGGGACGCGCCTGCTCTGGTAGTGCTAGGCAGTTCGTTCCACCAACGTGGAACTACTTGAAAATTCTGGATTGCCGTACTTGCACAGACGGCAGTGCCAAACGACGCTCACTAGACGAGCGCAGCATTCCGGTGTAGTCCTTTTATTTATTTTATGACATCACGGTGCCTCGTAGAATCATGACTATAGGCCTACATGTGAAACGTAATTGTTAATGATACAAATATTCTCGTAATTATTATTATTATAATTACTTTAATCCGAGGATCTGTAGAGTTGATGTGAACGCAATCACCAACGATTTCTCACAAATTCATTAACACGGAGAGTTTTCTTAAATGCGATTCCTCAAAAAAACTCCTTTTTTATAGAATCGCATTTGAGAAAAGTCTGGCCGAGTTACGACTGCTATTTCGAGTTCGGAAAGTCTTCTGAAGTTCAGAGCAAATCCCAGATGAGAAAACTTTCATGAATGCCAAATGTTTTCCTAAATCCAATTCAGAAGAAATTCCTTCTTAAATTCTTCTTAACTGCGTTCGAGAATGAGGCCCAATCTTATCTTAAGGTGTTTTATTTGGAGGAAACCTTAACTCAGACTTTAAGGAGAATCTTATCTTAAGGTGTTTTATTTGAAGGAACCCTTAACTCAGACTTTAAGGAGAATCTTATCTTAAGATGTTCTGTGCCCCTGCTTCTTAGTGTTTGTCTTGAGAAATGAACGCCTCATTGACTGACAGCTAAACCTTTGTTGTAATATTCAAGTATTAACATTACATTCATTACCACCAAATTTAATGTATACAGAACATTTGCATTTGAAGATTACACTTCCCTTACCCCTCCAGTGAGCAGTTCCAACCCAGACGGTCCTGTGGTGCTGTTGAGCCCCGAGCTAAACACAGCTTGAGGGAGCACCAGGAAGAGCCCAGTCACAGAGAAGAGGAAGATGTTGAAGAAAAGAAGAGTTCTGAGGAAAACAAAATATGAGAGGACGCCTGTGCCAAAGCGCCCGCTCACTGTCTTCAGCGCCGTGTGCCACAGCTGCAGGGATGAGAGGAGTGACAGGCAGCTGTACCAGGTCTGTCTTGCAACCTAGAAACAAAAATGACAAATGATTCAAAGTTTCAAATTCTTAAAAACCTTAATTTCTGAAGCCGATACTACAAGGGCTGCCACTTAAGTTTGAGGAGATACCATAATTTCCCAACTGTTACCGGCCCTATATATAAACTCCATGAGAGTATTTGATGTCATTTTAAAAAGCAAAACTGTGTATTGACTGCACCTGTGTATTAACTCGCAGGTCATGAAACGTTACCTCGTGTCACATAAACTAAATGTTACGCGGTTGTGGTGTGAGCGCTACTAGCCATTTCAAGTTATTGTATGAAGTAGGGGTGGGCATTTCAAGCAGAAACATTATAACCGCGCAAAGCAAAAATACTACACTCCCTCCCCACACGCACACACGTTTTCCCATATGAACACATATGAAGAATCAAGTCCCCTTTCAACCCTGTAGCACACAACAAGACAGTTTCCATGGCAACTGCGTTTTCCCCTACTGGGGATACTCTGTTTGGTTTACCATGCGGTCGTCACACAGACAAAGGAGAGTTTGTAAGCTAGCTACAATGTCTGACAAAACATAGTTGTCTACCAGTAGCAAGTTTGCAGTTGTGAATTCAGTTCAATTAATTTTATTTATATACCGCCAAAACAATAACATTGTCTCAAGGCACTTTACAGAGCCCAGTGTCTAAACCTGAACATTTTCTTGATAGCATATTGTGAACAAATAGCTAGCCACCTACCTAACGAACATAAATCACTATGTTTCTCTTGAATTGCATTGAGTTACATTCGATTTCAATCTTATTTATATAGAACCAATAACAATTGAAATTTCCCCTAGGCACTCTTCAGAGCCCAGAGCCTGAACCACCCAATCAAAATGTGTCCTCAGCAAGCAATCCCCTTCAACTGGAAGAATTGAGCAGAAAACTAAGCTCAAAGGGGAGACCCATCTGCTTCAAAGTGAAGCTGTTCAGTTTAGTTAGCCAGCCATTGCTAGGTAGCGAGGTGGCTGTGCTATTTATTATAAGTTTAAGCTAAAAGAAGTTGTGAGTTGTGAATGCAATGGAAAATGCGCTATTCACACACTTGTTCAATTAGATACTACCATTACATGGTAAGGGAGGGTAAAGTCTGTGTAATGTCCAGGCCAACTGATTTGGACATTTGAGTTTGCACTGAAGGGGTTCTACACATAACTGTTTGACAGCTGTTGTAGTATTCTGCAGACTTCTCCGGTATGCACAGTAGACTAGCACCTAATTTCACAGCTCCACATTCTTCCTGGGTAGTAACAAAGTCTGGTCTCTGCTTGTAGCATTCCAACGTCTTCTGTTGGCTAACAGCTTTTAGGTGCATCAGCGCCACCTTCTGGTGGTAGCGATGCGTTACTAACTTACTAACTTACCAGGTGCTCAATGAGAAAAATAATGCATTCCTGTGTATAGGTCGCACCCAAGTATTAACCGCAGGGCAGCAGAAAATTCACAAAATCAATGTATAAACCATGATTAATAGTTGGGAAATTTCTGTATTTTTTCAACAAAATGGCAGAAAATGATGGGCCGGTGAGGTACTTACAATTATCAGGGAGTCTTTACATTGGCTGCAGCAGGGGAGGTTGCTCCTGGAGTATGAACGCTCTGGCCTAAATGTCTCCTGCCTGGAAGAAAAGAAGAGAAATGCACACATTTCCTCAGTAGCCAGAAAACACACACCCTGTCCCAAGAGAAGTGGCCCTGCGAGGGACTTTCAGGAGATGTGGTTTTCAGAGATGTGTCCCTAGATTATTCGGGAGATGGTAGGCCGGTTCAAAAATATGAAAAGTTGAGAAGAGCCAAACGGTACAAACCCAATTCAGAAACATAGCAACGATGGCCGCCACCACACCTCCAGCGTTCTGCCATTGTGACATCATTTCGTCAACAGACATTGTATTCACATTTGATTGTGTGCCAAATTTCATGAATTGTTTGGGCACTGGAAACACTACCATCCTGTATCCACATGGTGGCACTGTGACAGACACAATTTTCACATGCAGATGACCTTCGCTGCGTTCACTTTTTTAACAGTTATATATATATATATTTATACACACCAAAAAATCAATGGTGCTACCATTTTTGTGTACATGTGTGTGTCTGCCTGTTTTTTCTTTTACTGTAATATTTTTTTGCTGGTGTTGATGTTTTAGTTTGTCACCACTTTTTCTTTTCTAGAACAGATTTCTTCAACTCGCAACTTCGAGAATGGGTGCTAGCCTAGCGTCTGTGAGGTTTACTACCTGCACAGCACTGTACCTGCTGGTGCTAGCCTAGCGTCTGTGAGGTTTACTAACTGCACAGCACTGTACCTGCTGGCTACCGTTACACTCCCCCCTCCTAAACCTCACTCCCAATCCGGGTCATGGCACCAATGTAACCCGCGTTGTGTAGACAAGCACTTTCCCACACCGGACTCCAACTCGCAACCTCAGACATGCAAGGTGGACGTGCTAGTGTGGGTATCATTTCTGTAGCAGTTACCTCAGACATGCAAGGTGGACGTGCTAGTGTGGGTATCATTTCTGCAGCAGTTATCAGATCTGGGTGGAACGTCATAGAAAATGTCACATTTGTGACAGATCATGTCCTCATGTGATTAAAGGTGAAAGCTGGAGCTCCTGAGGTTCAAAGGCATAGCACAATTTCAAGAGGACCCTTTCATCATTGCAACAGCCCAGCATCCAACTAGATTATAAATTTGAAACGGATCCGTCAATGATTGTTTGGCTGTTCTGATGATTGGATGATTGTTTGGCTGTTCTGAGGCTGAGTTCAGTTGACATCAACTGTAATCGCACTGACCATCGTATGACATCCTCCACTGCCAATATCGATCTTGAGCATCTGGTAATTAAAAGCACTTTTCACAAACTATTTGAAGCCTTGTTCTTGAGACGAAAGCAGTCTAATGTACAGTCTAGTAACCAACAGCACAATGGAAAACAAAAGGCATGTGTTATCTTGTTCACTGGTTAACATGGGATGATTGGCATGACAATAACAGCCTTGACAACAATACACAGAATATTGACAAGCAATGGAGCAGCCCTCGGGACACTGACCCCCTCCCTCCCCAATTGAAGATGTGCCAACGTCTCTACCTAGGAACTACAACACAGGAACTGGACTCTGAGAAGGCATAGAAAGTATCGATATATCTGAATTAATCAGACTGTATACATTTTAAGCCGTCATTAGATAAGACATTATATTGATATTAGATGATGACAGTGTCAAACCAGGAGAGATCTGAGGCTGTTACCTGAATTCAGTCTTCTCCGAAACACTTAGGGGCATAGCCCTGAGCATTCGCACACGATCACTCGCACTCAGATTCTGCAGGTTATTCACGAGACGCTCTCTCTTGGTTTCTGCACAAACACAGACACACTTGTTTTCTAAAGCTTGTTTTCGATATTTAAAAGACATTTAGGATTCATCATTGATTTTCTCATGTTTGTCAATGATAAATCGAGGGATTCATCTCACCCTCCTCGGTAAAATCCCCCAAGTCTGAGTCCACTCCACCATAACCACGGATACTGGGTCGGGAAGAGCGGGAAAAGTCGCGTATAGATGGCCGACTTTGCTTTCGGCGGCGCAACTGCATGGTGCGGTTATAGTATTGAGAGATGATTGCACCACGACTGCGGCCTGAAGACAGGAACAGACGACACATTTACTGTATGTGAACAATCAGAGAGGAAGGAAAACAAGATTTGCATTTCCTGAAGGGAATACCAGTGCTTACAAAGCAAAAACTATAGAAAGAAACATTGAGCAGAACCCAGCTCAAAGAGGGGGGACCCATCTACCTGAAGCTGACCTAATGGATAAATTCATACGTACATCAGTCAAGACAAAACACACTAGCATACACCCGACATATATACACAAGATATATGGGCCATTCTACCGAATTGGTGCAAAGTCAGGTTGGAAATATTTTGAAAATCTGTATGTTTTATTCCCAAAACTTTGTCCGAATTTCAAAGTTCAATTTATACAATTCATCCAAATCTAAGTGCAATATTTCTTTGTAAAATGCAAAATACTGATCATGTTGATGATTGATGAAATTGAACATACATTAACATTTTAGTTGATAACTCAATATACTTTATTTTTTACAAAACATCCAGTGTTTCGGTAGTGACTGCACTGTTTCGGTAGTGACCACAGTATTTTGTTTGCAAGGTTGTATCATATTTCCTCAACCTTATTGCTTAATCTTAACTCATACAATGCTTTAGGTTGGGAATATTAAAAACACAAATGTTTTGTGGTGCTTTTGCTGTCTTTTCCTCCATGATTTTCTGACCTTCCTTTGCTCCCTGTTGGATAAATCACTGATACATTTCAACTTTCCTTCTTCTTTTCGTTTCTTATTTCTTTCTCTTTCCTTCCTCAAATATTCTTGGTGTTTCACTGGCTCATCCCTCACTCTTTGTCGGTATTCTCTTAGCCTCTCTGCTCCACTTTTTCCTTTTGGCATTTTGGTGTCTTATGATTCTTTCTCTCCTGAACAATTTCAGATAGAAATCAGCATTATCTACATGTTTACCATTTAGTCCACATAACACATTTATTTCAAAATGATGGGATTGAACTACTTACCATTCCATTTTGTCACTACCGAAACTTTACCATATATTTTGGTAGTGACTGTTTCGGTAGTGACTGTTTCGGTAGTGACAATTCTAGCTAACTTTGAGCATAAATAAATAATTCTAGCAAGCACATGGCTAGCAAACAAATCTTTGAAGAGGTGTACACACAAACAAACATAATACTTTGCAAAAAAACCCATGGACACAAATGCCACATTTCAACACAGACAGACACAAAACGCACTGACCAATGGTGCGGCTTGGCATGGAGGACAGAATTCTTAGAGTAGCAGAGGACCATTGATCAACATGTGGATGTCCTCGCTGCTCAACATGTGGATGTCCTCGCTGGTCAACATGTGGATGTCCTTGTTGGTAGCGTTCTTCCGGTCGCTGCCCTGGGTATCCCAAATACCCCACATCATCTGAGAACAACAGAGACACACACACACACACACACCAATACTGTTGTAGTACAAAGCTGATACATAAAGCACAGGCAATTTAAAACACAAACATGGACATTAAATACTCTAATAAAATCACACAAAACCTGCTTTTAGAAGACTTTATGTCAAACCACAAATCAGTTTCATCCACAGTCTTCTTTACCTTACCCCTCCACATCTATGCTTCACAACTGCACTCTCTCCCCACATCAATCATCCCTGATCCATCATCAATCATCCCAGATCCCTCATCAATCATCCCTGTATCCATCGATCATCCCTGATCCCTTATCAATCATCCTTGACCTCTCATCAATCATCACTCATCAATCATCCCTCATCAATCATCCCTGATCCCTCATCAATCATCCCTGATCCCTCATCAAGCATCCCAGAATAAGAATAAGTCTTTCAGTTATTATTATATCATGATTGTAGCAAAACTAATATTGTAAACAGTCAAGGGTGCACTGACATTTCAGTATCTAATTGTCATTCATTTGCCGTGCTGTTTGCTATTGTTCTCCTTCATTCAGCACTGTTTTACCAGAGGAGGAATGGACATCAGGTGTTGATGTGATTGTGTGTGAGAGTAGATGGTGTACCTCTAGCCTCATCATCTAGGTCCAACGGATCCATTTGTAGGGCATCGAAGTCGCCGGGGAAACCCAGAGCCTGTTCCTCTATCAAGTGACTGAAGGAGTCGTGGACTGCTGCCTCATCAACAGGGCTCCTGAGGGGGGCAGAGCAGAACTATGGAAATACACTTACAGAAATGACAACTACAAACTTTAAGTCTATTCATCTTGAGGGGAAAGGCGATGCAAAATCAAATCTATAAATAAGGAATGACGTGTTCATAATTCACAATCAAATCTATACATAAAGAATGATGTGTTCATAATTCACAAATCCGTTTCATTTGTGGCCTATATTATTCCAGCTCATGGTAAATGCCGGCTAGTGGTATCTCTGCCTACCAATGGTAGAGAAACTGTCTTTTAAAGAGATGACATTTCAATTCAAAAGAAAAGGTGATAATCATAATAATGTGGTTATTAGAGATTCAGCAATACAACCACTGAAAACTAGGACATGAGGGAAAAGTAGCTGTGTCATAGATTGTGTAGAGGTGTGGGTATAAAGATGGACTTACTCCATGTCTTCCTCAAGGTGGTCTGCAAATTGGTCAAAATTCACACTTTGGGCCATTTTCTCTCCTAGTACAAAAGTGTGGGTTGCCAATTACAGTAGGGGTTTCAGCGTGTTGGGTCGTCTTCTCTTGCCATCCTCTACCTTGTTGCCTGAATGAAGAAAAGCAGAAAAAAGGATTTTTTTACTAGTCAATAATTTGGTCCTAGAATTGCAAGTGTAAGCAACGATATAAAAATGATGATGATATTGATGTATACCATACAAAAACACAATATTACATAAGAAAATAAACACACCTAACCAATATAACTATACTTTATTCTAGTTGAGTTGGAACCTCTTACACTTCAAGCACTGTAGTGTTTTACTAGAAACAATGTAACCACATTTAGGCCATCCTTAAAATGATGTTGGTTTGCCATAACCCTACCAACTCAATCCAATTGGGCTCGACCCAAGTTTTTTTTCACATTGTTTGATGCGCTGACTTGGCGACATCATTTTCGTTTGCAACCAAGTAAAATATTTTCAAGTACTATTTGACTTCTGTGCAGCCATGAAACTGCTGGGTGTGGCTGGCAGTGATGGTTGATGGCTTATGGATTAAATGAGATATGAATGGAAGAACAATATTTTTAAAACCAGAAATCAGTACTTTTTTACCAGAGGTTAGCAGTAAATACAACTAAATTAATTCTAGGTTACGGAGTTAACATGTTGAGGTTACCTTCACTAAATGAACACACACAAAGCGTCATCTGAAATATAGGCTTTAATTAATTAATTAATTAAATTGAATGCAGGCAGGGGCTACTCATGGGCGGACATCTTCGATCACATTTGGAGGGGGGCAATAACCTGAGTGATATTCAAGAGCACTTCCTGAAGGGAACATCAACAGTAGCACCAAAGTCAGTGGCGTGTCATCAGGACAAGCATTAAAGCATTAAAGCTAAACACAGACAGGGAGAGCAGCATTGTGGGTAATCCTGGGATCTTTGGGATTCCCTTGACTCAGCTTCCACCATTCTGAGATCAGTTATGATATTTCACACAGCACCATACACATGCACAGATGCACGTGGAAACTAGGTTAGAAGATTACTTCAACTGTCTTTTCTTCTTAGGTGTAAAGAGCCATAAGAGGGATCAACAGCAAGTAAATGAGCAATTTACACAATGATTTATCATCACAGAGAAAGGTCGCCAGCCCTCTTTGCATTAGAAGCATGTTTCATTTAGAATAAGAGCCTCGGAGGTGTCTTAAACAGTATACATGGCCAGAGTAGAGGCTTGTTGTTCAGACCTCCACCGCTGAGACCCATGAGGTATATCCCCTTTTCACTGCAATAAAGACGGATTTCTGCATCAACCACAAGAGAAACAACCTTTTTTTCTAACATGCCAAACTGAACTGAAGTTGTTGTGCTGGCCCTGCAATTTTTTTTCATAAATCAGAAAAGTGCTGAAACTCAAAAGGCTAGTGTGACCTTAGAAATTTACATAGGAGCATGCAACAGCATGAGCGGTCTCAGGTTCATATTAGAAGCGTGCTTGCACTAAAAACGTATCCAGTTGAATCAACAGGCTAGGCTAGGCATTGAGCGGCACAAGAAAACAGTTGAAAAATAACAGAGAAATGCTGCAGAGGCTCAACGATGTAGTCACATCCTTGGCAAGTGCATTCCGTGGGGGAGAATCCTCCATCAACATAATGGACCTCATCCACCTGCTGAGGAGGTATCATGAGAGGCCGGTTACGCATCTGGAAACAAGCACGTCTCTTTCAGGTAAGTTCAGTCATATCCAGAACAACCTAATCGAAGCCATTATCATGGTGATGCTGGGCGACATCCAACGTTAACCAGTCACCTGGCAGTCACTAGTTACAGTGATTGATTGGAGGAGAGGCGTTGACCATTTACGAAAGTTCTTGATAAAACCACACAATGAACGGATTCCAGGTGTACCGGCAAGTACTACACTAGAATAATTATTAATAATATGTAACTACACTAGGATTGGATTTTCAGGTGGCTCAGATCCTAATTACAAGACAGGAGCTTTCTTGAAACTATACGTCAACACCAATATCCTTCTCCTTGTGGTGTAACCCAGGGGTCGATCTTTAGGCCTCTATTATTCAACCTTTATATGCCCCCACTTTGACAAATCAGTAAAGTCAAGAAGAGGTATTATCAGAGATATGCTGATGACACCCACATTTACTTAGCCCTCTCGCCGAATGACTATGGTCACCTTGAATCTCTATGTCAATGCACTGACCAGATTAACAGCTGGATATCTTCAGATGAAAAAAATGCAAAATTGAAATCATTTTATTTGGGAGAAATTAAAGAGAGACAAATGATTTCTAATCATCTTGACACAAAAGGACTTAAAGCGAAGGACACTGTTAAAAACCTTGGAGTCTTAATTGAATGTGACTATCGCGCTGTAACAGTTAGGCCACAGAACTACATAGTGCATAGCCTGGGCAGCTACCTAGGCCACAGAACTACATAGTGCATAGCCTGGGCAGCTACCTAGGCCACAGAACTACACAGTGCATAGCCTGGGCAGCTACCTAGGCCACAGAACTACATAGTGCATAGCCTGGGCAGCTACCTAGGCCACAGAACTACATAGTGCATAGCCTGGACAGCTACCTAGGCCACAGAACTACATAGTGCATAGCCTGGGCAGCTACCTAGGCCACAGAACTACATAGTGCATAGCCTGGGCAGCTAATGGGAACGGGAGGTATGTTTTTCTGTCCTTCACAGATTACACCAAGATGATACCAAAACTAGTTGCCTAGAAAACCATTCCTTAAAAGTGCAAATATCTGCATACTGTTTCTTTAATAGGATACCACATGTGATGTGAATGTGTAGACCACTTGTTCAACACTCATGACAGGTGATTTGTGAAAGTTTTCACGAATCAATGCATCTGAAATCGCTTAATTTAGATGTGTACAGATGAGTAGATTGTTATAAATCAGGGCCCATATTCAACAAAGCATCTTAACGCTAAAAGTAGCTCCTAACTTGCCGATTTAGGAGATAATGGGCAGTTCAGTCCAAACTTTAAGTCCTATTTTTTTTTTTTATTCAAGAGTAATTCATAGTGTCCATTAGTGCTAGAAGTAGCACCTAAGTCTGGGAGAGCTTGAAAATAGTCAAAACCAACTCCGAAACTAATAGAAAACAGCAGTTTCTATCGTTCCACGTTGCAATGTTTTTGAAAGTAGATGCAGAATTACTGAAAACATACCATCTCAATCACAAGGGAATAATTAAAGAGCTTGTAAGAGATGCAATGTCACAAAAACAACCCACTAAATGGCAAAATTAAATTGAATGTAATGTTTTATTGTAGCCTACAAATGAACTCTCACACAAACATGTCATCATACATAACACATCTGTGGGCAGTGCATTCCGTTAATCTTCAACTTGTAGCAGGTGCCAGATATTTATTTATTTATGTATTTATTTACTGTTCTTTGTGGTAGGCTATGAAGCACATGCCTGCTCACCGGACCTGTCACTTATCAACCAATCACAGATGCCACTGAAAGCAAACTCATGCATGAGCAAATCGTTCTCTTAGTTTAGGAGATCTCGCTTTTCCTCAGTAAAAAAAATATCTCAGCAGCTATGTGCATAGGATTTAGGAGAAAACTTGTAGTAAGAAAGTTTCAGTGCGACTTAGTTGTGTTGTGTGTTGTGAATACAGGCCCAGGTTGGTTCAGTTGAGCTCATTATAATATTCATACAGCTAAAGGTCCAGTCTGTGATTCTAATCCCATACATTTTTTGGGCAAATTCAGCGATTTGTTCCTCAAAGTCCTCTAGCTGTTCATTCAGTGTTTGTGCTCAAAAGAAGAAGAAAAAAACTCGTACACAGTCCAGGGGGCTGTCCAAGTATATGGTTTAGTGACAAAGTTGGTTAGGTTATTCTCCTATCAAAACAAAGCCATAGGGCTATTCTTTTAGGAGGTTTACCACCTACTCTAAGGGCGGAAGGGTGGTGGTAATTTGACAGAATTACCACACGAGAATGTGTATCCTACAGCACTTTTGGTGGTCACAGAAGGATTAAGCGAATTCTGATTTGTCCAGTCGTATGCGTTTTTGGAATTTGTAGTAGAGAAGGAGCAATATAGACAGATAAGCAAATAACACAGGCAGTGATTTTTCGAAATGTTTTCAAATCATGTTGGTAAGAGATGGGTTTCAGGTGGGGCAGTCCATTGTTGACATTAAATGCATAAACGGAGGAAATATTGCCACCGATTTAATGTCGGCTACTTCTCCATTAAATAGCTATTAAATAGGCTACGTGTTTCGTGTTTTGGTCCCTGCTCAACTTTTTACGTTTCAACGTTTCCGGTTAGGTATTCGGAATTCTCCCAGCTGCCTTTACTGCCGTGGAAACTCTTAGGTTACTTTCTACTATGTCAACCTCTCGAATCCTACGACCAGACTAAAACTTAAATGTGCTTGCTAAAGAAGTAGCCTAATACAGGCCTGATCCAGTTTGGGTTTTTAGTGAGTTACTGAATTCGAAAATGTAGGCTAAGCAATTACACTTGGCTACTAGGGTACCGCAACACACTTGCTAGTGTGTGAGCAAACATAGTGCAAAAACACTGAATAATCACATCAAACATCGATATACATGTAGTAAATTGATACTCACATAGAAAATGTGTTTGTTTTTCTAACTTAGTTCCTGGTTGAACTTCGCGAAAAAAAGCTTGAAGGAGGAGCTAAGCAGGAGTCAAGTCTGAAGTATAGCGAGGGACGGTTCAGGAACCGACGCGCATCATTAGAGAATCATTTCCTGTATCTGTCAGGTAGACCCCTTTGGAGACCAGCGGGAGTAGTGGACGTGAGCACAGATTATTACCGTTTCTTTTGCCCCATATTCACCGAAGTAAATATTTGATCTATTTTTTACGCGACACATATTTTCCTAACATTCTGAAACTCAAATGGCATTTTCAGACTGCCAAATCAGGAGAAAATAGATTGTGTTCAAAACCCGTCTAAGTCTCAGCAGCACTCACTCTCATAAGATCTGACATCTGAGGTGATGAAAATGCACTTGATGAAAAAAGATTAAAATGGAATTCTAAATGATCAAGCAATTTGATTAATTTACAGTCAGTTTCATTAAAACAGTCGTGATATTATAAAAACATAGCTATGTTTCATAATTTCCATTCATTGTTCATCATTCACAACCCAAAATGGCCTTTATAATTTAAGGTTACAAAAATGAAATGATAAAAAAGGAGGTGATGAAAATGCATGTGAATTGAAAAATAGAGGGGTAAAAATGGATGTGATAGCCTAGTAAAAATAGAGTGATAAACTATCAACTGATTTGATACACTACTGTCTACCATTCATCATTCACAATACCCAACTGTTATCGTTTACAGCAAGCAGTTTTTGATAGTTTCGGCCCTCAGAGGCTGTGTCATCATTTTGTAGCCCATCGTGGACTTGAACAATCTGTCCGTAACCACGCACGCTGACATGCTCCCGTTTTGTCCTACATACTTTTGTCTTCTGATGTTGAATGTGACCTTTGATGTTTTTAAGAGGACAAACTGCATGGGAGGACATCAAAGCTACTCAGCGTGCACTTGGGACGTCTGGGTTGTGGAGAAAATGACTTGTTAGAAAGATATTCACAGATTTGAAGTTCAGGGGTCAATAAATCATAAACGAAACGTTATTAAAACACACACGATGTCTCTTTCCAACCATATTAAGTCGAAAACGAGCTACAACCTAATTGTCATCAAAAGGAGCTGTCCTCTAAACTTGACATAAAGCATACGTCCCTATGTGCAGCCGGTTGTGATGCTTGTGAGTAGGAACCGTCTACAAAGTGCAACACCAAAAAGAGATACTACAAAAATATCCAATAACTTCACTCTTGTGCAGTGCAGTGCCACCAAAATCACACTTATTATTTATGTCATTTGTGGATTAATTTCCAGAAGCAGCAATACAAGGAGGTAATGTGCCAAACAGAGCACAGTGAAAAAGCCTACGCTATATGATATGACATGAAAAAGTGATATCTTGAATGATTTTGTTCCTGGCAACAACAGACAAAATCTTTGTTGTATATCTTATTCTGAGTGAAAATGTGTGGTGGCTGTACACTAATAGGGTGTGAACTATAGTTTGTGGATGTGGTGGCTGTACACTGATAGGGTGTGAACTATAGTTTGTGGATGTGGTGGCTGTGCACTGATAGGGTGTGAAGCAGTACCTGTGAACATTCTGTCAAATGTATACATAAGCAAAAATATGAGCTTTATTGCATAACTGTACTTAGCATTTATTTACAAAGTTTTGAAAAATATGCATGTATATATAAAATGTGGGATAATGAGTTGAAGGTTGAATGTTTGAATACCATACATAGTAAATGTAAAGTAAATGCATATACATATACGCCTACAATTATTGATATTTATAACAGGACAGGGGTATGCACTATCATTTATAATACGTTTAAATATAACTGCAAACAGCGGTCATCAGAGTCAAGCAGAATGTGCCAACTGCCCCAAGTAGCAAAAGGTTGAATGATGTGGCTGCTTCATCAGGTGAAAGAGGACCATTTCAATTTGTGAATGTTAAGTGAGACTAAAACCCACTCGTCTTAGTATCCGTCGTTTATGGTGGTCGGGAGCGACATTCTTTTCCACTAACAGTAACACTTACAGGAGATCAGCTCAGATTCCCCTCAACATTGCAAGAGAATCTGAGCTGGTCATTTCAGTGGTCACAGAGAGAGAAGTGAAGGCTGTCTGGGGTTGTTTAAGTGCTTCTGTTTGGTTACAGATGATGGGTAAAGGACAAAGTATTCCTTGCAGGGGGGCAGGTTCAGAGTTAATGTTCTGCAAATACTGTACACACAAACACAGCCATCTGACACACACACACACACACACACAACTTATATTTCCCATGATTTGCCAGCAAGCCTCCTCTTGCTCATCTTCTGGCAGTGAATGAGTGCTGCTTGTGTCTCCATGTGGCAGGGGTTGTGCTGCTTAAGCTAAGATTGGAGAGTCTGAAGCTAGAATCAGCAAGATTGGTATCGGTGTCCAGAAGTATTTCTGGTTCCTCATGACTGCTACTGCAATTACTTTCTACAATCTTGAACAAAGCCAAAATGCCAAAAAAGAATGAATACTGCTACTGCAATTGCAACGACTCCTACTATGGCCCTGCGAATCCTCAAGGGATATGGGTGTGAATGGGCTGAAACCAGAGAACATCAAAATCATAATCCTTCTTCAGTACATACGCTTGGAAATAGAATGCTATAAACAGTATGAACTTAATAGACACCCTATACGCATACTTAAACTATGTGCATACATTTAACTAAGGAACAACGCACTAAAGTATTTCAATGTACAGCCCCACAATATATATAGTGTCTTGGGTAATATTGTTTTTGTTCCCAGCTTGAGACATATAGAAATATGAATAATAATTAAATACATATAAATAATAAACTGGTATACTTACATCCCTCTGGGCTGGCAATTGTACCTATATCATGAAAAAGTTGAATTATTAACATTGTTCATGAAAATATAAAACAAGCATGTATGTATACATTGGAACTTCATGTAAAAGCATTTACCTTTGAAAATATTTAATGTGTTAAGTCTCTAAGACACATTTACGGTACCTGGGTCTTGTAGTGTGACATTGAAGGATGCACATATTGCACCACAAGTTGTCCGAACAGAGACTTCATACTCTTCTTCTTGAACATTCTTGACATCAAAACTGAGCCTTTTTCTTCCAGTTGCAAGACTGTAGTTCCCATGAATATCACACAGGTAACTTGACATAACCCAACATCTCTGAGGTTCATCTACGCCGTGGTAAACAACAGTGCAGTTAACTTTCGCACTTTGCCCGTAAATCTCATATAAGCAGTTCACTGCAGCCCCTAAAAGAAAAGAAAACACCTACATTCATTGAAGAGTGTGGAGAAGAGACATGTTTTTCAGTGAAACAAGAGTCTCACCTCAAAGGAACAAGCCATGGCAAAATAGACAGGCAGGTCAATTAATGTCTGTCTCTGTGTGTATGTATATACAATTCAAAACACAACCTATACAATTGGCAAAGGACATGAAGGGTTTTTTAATCTACATGATTGATCTTTAAATATGAATCAACTTAAAATATTTAAAATATTTCTGTGTAGAACTTTGAGAGGATGTGTGAATACAGTAATTATAATTAGTAGTAGCAGCAGTATTAGAAGAAGTCAGAGGAGGAGGAGGCGAAGTTGTTGTAGTCGTAGTAGGCTAGTATTCCGTACTTACATAAACCACCAGAATCGCAATCACCACACTGACCCTGAATACACATCCATGACGTGACCATGATGGCCATGAAAAGAGGGCGTTTCATCATGTCAGCAGCGACTACCATCCCGCCCAGGCAGCAAGAGAGCTATGGCAGAGGCACAGACACGAGCTTCAAACCTTCCCATCAGTACACAACACAGAGGCACAGACACGAGCTTCAAACCTTCCCATCAGTACACAACACAGAGGCACAGACACGAGCTTCAAACCTTCCCATCAGTACACAACACAGAGGCACAGACACAGGCTTCAAACCTTCCCATCAGTACACAACACAGAGGCACAGACACAGGCTTCAAACCTTCCCATCAGTACACAACACAGAGGCACAGACACAGGCTTCAAACCTTCCCATCAGTACACAACACAGAGGCACAGACACGAGCTTCAAACCTTCCCATCAGTACACAACACAGAGGCACAGACACAGGCTTCAAACCTTCCCATCAGTACACAACACAGAGGCACAGACACAGGCTTCAAACCTTCCCATCAGTACACAACACAGAGGCACAGACACAGGCTTCAAACCTTCCCATCAGTACACAACACAGAGGCACAGACACAGGCTTCAAACCTTCCCATCAGTACACAACACAGAGGCACAGACACAGGCTTCAAACCTTCCCATCAGTACACAACACAGAGGCACAGACACAGGCTTCAAACCTTCCCATCAGTACACAACACAGAGGCACAGACACAGGCTTCAAATCTTCCCATCAGTACACAACACAGCCATGAATGAACTACCTGCGCTTTATCTGGACTTCAGTGCTGGACATGCAACTCTTCAATCAATTTTATTTACATCGTAGACCATTTACGTTTTGGTAGACTACTGTTTAACTACATTTCAGCAGACCTCTGTGCAAGTTTAGAATAAAGTTCATGATACAGTAACAGTGCAGTAACAAATGTTACATACAGCAACAAATGAATGTAGGCGATGCGTGTATGCACACAAGTACACGTGGAATTATAGATAAATGTGTGTATGCAGCCTATTTCAGTTTTTCAATTTTTTTTTTTTACTTCACTCACTTTGGGTGGGGCAACTACGTTTTGCTAAATGTTAGGCTACCACTAGATCTTTTAAAACTCCCCAAATAAAATCCCAATTTATGAAACCACTGCTTCAGCTACAAGCATCAAATCATCCAACGCCATTCCTTGATTCTGACTTACCAAATAAGAAAGTACCACCATAGAATCCTTTGAAAACAGTGAAACTTAGTTTTCCACGGAGAAGATAACTTTCCTTCGATCTCCTCTTTGAACTGCAGAGCACATCAGTGTTTCTTTAAAAGCCTTCCGATTGCAGTCTGGGTCTGGAGATGGAAGTGAAACTTGGTGCTCAGCTCTTAGCCCTTATGCACACTGGCTGTGCGGCTGTGTTTCCCGTTAGTTTTAAAATAGCACATCACACTACGCCTTTCAACAAACTGGCACACGTCAGTTATTCCCCGGTGGTCAGGTATGCCACTATGAAGGGTGAAAGTAATACAAATTAATTGATACAAATTGAGGTGATGAAAATGCACTTGAATTGAAAAAAGACGGGTAAAAATGGAGTAGAAATGAAAAATGTAGTGACTAATGATCAAGTGATTTGAGTCAGTTACCTTAAAACAGTCAGTTATTATGAAAACAGAGCCATCTTTCTTCATTTCAATTCATTGTTCATCATTCACAACCCAAAATGGCCATTTATCATTTAAGGAAAGTAACCCCAAGGGTGGAAGTTAAAAAAATGAAATGATAAAAAAGGAGGTGATGAAAATGCACGTGAATTGAAAAATAGAGGGGTAACAATGGATATGAATAAAAATAGAGTGCAAAACTACTGTCGAAAGAAAAAAAAGCACAAAAAAAAGGAAGGAATAAAAGAACTGACAGCCAGCCTCCGCGAGCATCAGAGCAAGAAGAGCGGAGGGGTTAAGACAGAGGCGGAAAAAACAGGAAGCTGCACGAGCCCAGTTTATAAAAGACCCCTACCGCTTCACCAAATCACTTTTGGGAGAGGTGAGGTCTGGGACTTTAACAAGTTCCAAGGAGGAGGTGGAGGAGTTTGTTGAAGAGACATTCAGTGACCCGTCAAGAAACGACCCCCTAGCAGAAGATCACGGGCTTGGCACCATCGATCCACCAACAACATCCCTGAGCATAGATTTTCCATCATGGAAAGAGGTTCAAGAGGTCGTCAAGCATGCTAGATCATCTTCGGCCCCAGGTCCCAGCGGTATACCTTACATAGTATACAAGAGATGCCCCAAGCTCCTCCGAAGGCTGTGGAAGCTTATGCGGGTAATCTGGTCCAAAGGAACCGTCCTAACAAGCTGGCGAAGGGCAGAATGATGCTTTGTGCCAAAAGAATGGGGATCCACAAAGATCAACCAGTTTCGAACCATTTCCCTGCTCAGTGTGGAGGGTAAGATCTTATTTTCCGTGCTTGCCAGAAGAATGAGCGCTTATATGACCCAGAATTGTCAGGATCCTGCTCTGTCCGTTTTGTGTTTGTCTATTTTGTCATGTGCTTCTTGTGTGTGTTTTATGCCATGTGTTTTCCCTGTGTTCCTTTATTATTTCCATGTGCTTCTTGGTTGTCATTCTGAACCCCCACCTGCCTTCCAACACGTCCTGGCTTTTTCCATCACCTACCACACCTGCCTCGTTAATCACCCAGTTTGTTTCCCTGATTGGTTTCTCCTGTTTCTTGTTAATTCCCCTTGTTTGTTTCACCTGTGTCTGGTTGTCTAGTTCCCCCTCTGTTATTTAAGTTCAGTCTGTCCTATGTCTTCTGTGGGTTTGTAACTTTAATGTCAGTCTTCAGTCCTCTTAGTTAGTATGGTGAGAGACTCTGTCTTTCTGGTGCTTTTGGAATCCTGAGTTTTTGCCCGGATCTTCTGTGTTTTTGAGAATAAATCCTAAATTTGTCTACATCTGGTCTGCGATTGGGTCCTTGTCCAGCTGAAGCGTAACAAGAATGGATACATTGACACCTCTATCCAGAAGGGCGCGATCGAAGGGTTCTCCGGGTGCTTGGAGCACACAGGGGTCCTCAGCCAACTTATCCAAGAAGCAAAGGAGAAGAAAGGGAACCTAACAGTTGCCTGGCTTGATTTTGCTAACGCATACGGGTCTATCCCCCATAACTTGATTCAAGTGGCTATGGACCATTACCACATCCCACATCACATCCAGGGCATGATCACCGGCTACTTGGGAGACATCAAGCTACGATTCCAGTCAGCCATGTTTACAACAAAGTGGCAGCCAGTGGAGAAGGGAATAGTAACCGGGTGTACCATCTCTCCCATCTTGTTCGCCAAATTTGAATCAAGGCCTGGATTGGTTGGATTACACGCTACAAGCGCTCTGTGTGTCTCTGAGATGTGACACCCAACATGAGAACATCTCTTCTGGTCCTAGAAGGAAGTAGGACACAGAAGAGAATGAGAGATGCCCTCTACCTAAACAATGCATAGATACCATACAAGATTCAAGTAAAGGAAAGCTGTGTGGTAAAGCCAGGTAGTGACTTGAGTGGTGCTTCACAAAACAATAAACTATGCATCCTTTAGTCTTCTTGTTATTGTCATCTCATGCCCCATCCCGTGCTGTCAATGATGTGTGTCAACAGCATATTTCTGCATATGTATAGGCCATGTATGTCACATGGTTGTGTGTCAACAGCATATTTCTGCACATGTATAGGCCATGTATGTCAGATGGTTGCACATCTCGTCTTGATCACGTCTGCCTGAGGGAAGTCCCCATAGTCCTGATAATATTTTCCTCATATAACCCCTAGAAAGGGGAATTTGTTCACGCTCCGAAATGTATGTTGCTTTCATAAGAAGTCAGAGACACAAAGGAAAAGCATATCTTTGTAAACGTACACACTAAGTACCTTATTTTGTGAAACACAAAAATTATCCCCCATTCTCCCATTCTTGCTCTCTGACCATTCATAACAGAGTAACTCTCATTTAGATGCTCTCTGACCATTCATAACAGTGTTACACTCATTTCACGCTTCACTTTCACACAAAACATGCAGAGTAGCAGTTAGAGTAACATAATCATTTAGAGGAACATAATCATTTAGAGCAACAGTCCCAAGGTAACTGTCAACACAACACAAAACACAACACAAAACAACACAACACAAAACACAACACAAAACAACACAACACAAAACACAAAATAACAAACTTGATACTTGACTGGCTTGATACTGGATTGTCACTTAATAAGTGACTAAGTGATGATGTTTTCCACCACCCAATAATGAGATCAAGGAACCCAAGAGTGTCTTTCAGCTATCCTCACAGCCATGAGTGTGGCCAGCAACACTGGATGTGGTCGTCTCAACCATTCCTCATTCCAATGTTCTCCTCAAGTCCTTGACGAGCACCCAAGAGCCTGGTTCCACTGGATGCGTTTCTTGGAAGCATTGTGGGAAGGCCGATATTACCGGTTGGGAAACACAAAAACAGAGTGGCAACCAGTTCTCACGTGTAACCTACCACAGTACCCTACATCTTCCAGAGTAGGTGGGTGTGGTAACCCTGGAACCGGCATGGGATGCCCAGTCCAAATCTCAAAGGCACTGGGTCCTGTAGGTCTTGATGAACAACCTCTGAGGTAGAGGAGAGCCAACGGCGGTGCTGTCATCCAATCCATTCCAGATGGAATTGTGATTTTTGTCAGTTTTGCATTTGACATTGAATGTGTTCTTTCTACCACGCCGCACACACTCCGCACACACACCAGAATGAATGTATTCACAAAATGTAGTCCATTATCTGAGGTGAGGTTTTCTAGCCACACTCCATCACGATCACAGCACCACATCTCACCTCATCAGAGCTTTAACTAGTGATAAGGTATTAGCATGTTAGAACATATTGACTTTAACCAAGCAATATTCATAACCTCTTTATTTGTTCAATTGAATGAAATATATCCTAATATGCACAAACAGGCCTTAAAGTGCTGGGTTAGGCCCTCCCTGGACAGTAATGCACATTGCACAATAAGCAGCTCCTACTGTAGTGAAACCGTGTGCAAAAGAAATGTTCTCTGCCCACTGGCATGATTTAGGCCATGTGTGTGATTTTAACATGTGTGTGATTTTAACATGTATGTGATTTTAACATGTGTGTGATTTTAACATGTGTGTGATTTTAACAGACATGATTTAGGCCATGTGTGTGATTTTAACATGTGTGTGATTTTAACATGTATGTGATTTTAACAGTGACATGATTGAGGCCACGTGTGTGATTTAGGCCATGTGTGTGATTTTAACATGTGTGTGATTTTAACAGTGACATGATTTAGGCCATGTGTGTGATTTAGGCCATGTGTGTGATTTTAACATGTGTGTGATTTTAACAGTGACATGATTGAGGCCACGTGTGTGATTTTAACAGTGACATGATTTAGGCCATGTGTGATTTTAACAGTGACATGATTTAGGCCATGTGTGTGATTTTAACATGTGTGTGATTTTAACATGTGTGTGATTTTAACAGACATGATTTAGGCCATGTGTGTGATTTTAACATGTGTGTGATTTTAACAGTGACATGATTGAGGCCATGTGTGTGGTTTTAACAGTGAAATAATTTAGGCCATGTGTGATTTTAACAGTGACATGATTTAGGCCATGTGTGTGGTTTTAACAGTGACATGAAAACAGGAGATTGCCTGGAGGGGTGTGCACCCACAACTTTACTTTACTTTACTTTACTTTCTACTGTACAGTTCCATCATTTTTTCCTTTTCTTTCCTGTTTGCTGCTCTCTATGTTCCCGTCAACGCTTGTAAAGGCACTTCTTGTTTCACAGAGGAATGTGTTGTTTCTAACACCCCCCCCCCCCCCTTCACTGCGTCAGCCCTTTCATTTCCTAGGCTGACATCACTGTGCCTTCAGTGTTGGCTGCACCACCATTTGACACCAGCCACAGAGGCAGGGAGCTGAAGAGCCATAGACATACAGTATATATATAATGACATGCTCATTATATATATATATATATATATATATATATATATATATATATACAGTATATATGTGAAGAGCTGCCAATAGAAGGGAAATTTAATCTTGTGTTGTATGGGTTTGCCTGTAGCTGTGAGAACCTCTTTCTTTCCAAACAGCCCCACGATCAGGTACAATTCCCCAGCAATAGTGACTATCAGTGTTCACCGTGTCAAAAGTGGTGTATCTGGACAAAATAACATCCACCAAATCTGCTGTTCATAGGAGGTATTCTGGTGCCCGCAGAACTTTGTTATGCAGACCTGCAGATATCCGGATATAGCTTATAGATGGAGGTTTTCAGGAACCCGCCTGACCACGGTCGTTAATTGATGGTCTTGGTGGGGCTAGTTACTGAAGCCTGCTTGAAGCAAGGCAAGCCCATGAATGTCTAACACATTTTGAATGATTATGTGTTCTGTTCAAGTTCCTTTAATCAATAGTACAGGTTTACTTATGATTACTGTTCTGAATAATGGAAGTTCAAAAGTCGCGCTAGTTCAAGTGACTGACCAAAGCTTGGCATTTTATCTCAACTCAGATTTTAATCTTATAGCATTCTAGTATTGATGAAATTACCATATAATTATGGCTGTGAAAGTTCTTAGAAAGTTCTTCAAAGATAGCTAACACATATCTAAATTGAGTGCATGAAATTAAGACATAAAAACACACGAAAATGAATATAGATCATCTCTTCCTGGGACTTTTATCTCTTGTGATTTTGTTTGCTAGTATATGTGGGGTTTAAGTGGAAACATTTTAATTGCAAAATTTCTCTCGGTTGTTTAGTAATCATCACCACAAAATGTGTCAGAAACCACAATACGAAATCGCACAATCCTGGGGGTACTGCTATAGGTTCTATTGAAGAGAGGCAGAGAAACAGGAGAAGACCACAGCCCACCCTGCAGACCTGAAAGCTGTAACACCACAGCCCACCCTGCAGAACTGAAAGCTGTCTCAAAATGAAGTAAAGGCATATAGTACTGAACTAGTAGTGAAAGGCATATAGTAGTGAACTAGTAGTGAAAGGCATATAGTACTGAACTAGTAGTGAAAGGCATATAGTACTGAACTAGTAGTGAAAGGCATATAGTACTGAACTAGTAGTGAAAGGCATATAGTACTGAACTAGTAGTGAAAGGCACATAGTAGTGAAGAGTTGAAGACATTATACAAGGAAACAAGGAAAGAGAAGCCAATACCACACCAATTGCCCACCAAAAAACACACTGAGAAAGAAAACACCTCTCTGCTTATCTACAACTGCAACAGTTCCTCTTTCTCACCTCTCCCACCTCACTGTATGACTTTGCACCAGACTTAAATACATTCATTTATTTTTAATTCTTGAAAGAAATGCCAAACTATAGAACACCTGGGCACGTCACCCCACAGTATTAAATGTTTCAGTATTGTATGTAGCCTTGTGCAATGCCATTTTGTATTACACCGGCAAAAAGTATTAAATGATTCAGTATTGTATGTAGCCTTGTGCAATGCCATTTTGTATGACACCGGCAAAAAGAAGTTGCCTTGAGACCACACTCTTTTCCTGTCAACTGGTCACGTGATTTCCTCCATCTTGTGAGATGTCAGCTTGTGTGTGTGTGTGTGTTTGTGGCATTGCATGTTTCTGTGCGTATGTTGAAGAAATGACAAGGCCAGGGAAGGGCTCACGAGTGCAAGCACGCTGAAGAAAAAAAGACATGGACAACAAAGATATCACCAGACGCCATAGGATCCCATCTAAAACACCCTTTTCAGGTATTCTGCATCACAACATTTTTTAACCCATGAAACTATGTTTACAGTAAATGTATTGATTAACATATGCAACTTATCCAGAGTAACTTACAAGTAACATACAATACAAGCAAATAGCCATTCAAAAATAAAGAGAGCAAAGTGCTGTCAATCTATGCTTCAGTTTCACTGGAGTCAGTGGCAAGTTAGTTGTAGGGATTCAAGTAAGTTCAGGGGAATTAGACCAAATGGTTTTGAGGGTGAAATGAGTTAAGTGTACAAAGAGTAGAGGAAAATCTTGGTCTTGGTTTTTTGATATATTGGGACAGATTTTGCAGAACATACTGAGCTGGACAACTCATTCAAGTACAATGAGACCATTGATGAAAGAAAGTCTTGATTCATTGCTATGCAAGGATGGCACCATCAGACGTCATAGTAGACTACACATGCTGAGGTGACAGTGATTCACCTCGTCAAAAGATGCCAACAACCTACTAGGGAGTAAGTCTTGCATTCTGCAATATGTCCACTGCTGACAACAGAACAGTGTCAGCAAAACTACTCTTAAACAAAAAAGAGTTTGGATCAAGACAGGTGTTCTATTCAACAACATCAGAGCAGAACAAACAGAAAAGAACGTTCTTTACAAGAGATGGGTTGACCTTTGGCTTCTTAAACAACAGTGGAAGATCAGCTTGCTTTAATGACTGATTGTTTTGGTTGTGAGTAGTGCAAGTAGTGGTTTTGGTTTAATAACTGATTGTTTTGGTTGTGAGTAGTGCAAGTAGTGGTTTTGGTTTAATGACTGATTGTTTTGGGTGTGAGTAGTGCAAGTAGTGGTTTTGGTTTTGATGGTGATCTTAATAAGTAAGATTTCAATCATTGGAGTTTCGTTTGATGGAAGACAAATACAACATAAATAATATTCATCATATCATGGCACATGGCATAAGCGGCCATAAAGGCCCTACATGGCTATCAGTTATCGGCAACACGATTACAAGTAAGATGACTATGCCACTTCCCTTATTGAGACACCAAAGCTATATCTCATTTCGTGTTCTTCAGTACTCATACGGTCATATTTATATCACTTACTTTCAGTACACAAGCTTTCACACCAAAACAGAGACAGAAATTTGACATTAGAGAGTACTGACATCGAAAAAAGAAAAACCTTTCACTGAAAACGGCTGACCTGAAGAAACAAAGAGAAGATTGTCATTAAAAAAGGCACATTGGAAAAGCATAGGCCTGGTGGCACCCCTGCTTTAGGCCAATGTAGAGCCTATGCAGCACTTAAGCCACATATTCAGAGTAGGCCTAAGTGACAGAATAGGCCTACAGAAAGAAAGCACGTCACAAATGATTATAATAATCTATGTAGTGTATGTAATGCATCTGTAATTCTAAAAATGAGATGGCCTAATTGCTCTTTAAACCATCACAACATCAGGTTTAAGCAAATCCGCAGAATTTCTAGTATCTGTGATTTCTTCATGACACAGCAAAATCAACTAAACTACAAAAATCAACAAGTTAAACCATGTGTTGATGACACAGCCGTGGAGCTTCAGAAACCATGTGACCGTGTCTGCTGTACGTTTAAACTGAGCTAAGCTAATGACAGCACCAGTCAGCAGGCAAAAATCCAGGTAGAGAAAACAAATGGTCAGTCCACGCAAACAACTCTTTGTCAGAGTGTAGGCAGAGTTTGTGACTAAATCCAAAAACGTATAGGCGAACAGATCCAGGAGAACAGTAGGCACAAATCAGACACAGTTTAATGGCAGGAGCCGTAGCACACCAATACAGGACATCCATGTCCATCCATCCATAAAAACACAGATCACAGGGTTAAACTCTAATAAGGACATCATACGGAGACTATGCCAAAGATACTAACACTACGCATCATTGTATTCTGTTTGTCTGTGTTTTCTTGATATGGGTCCATGTCGCATACTACCATGCTGAGATAGATCAACACCGGACCAAATCACACTCAATCTTTCACCATGGACCATCGGGGCCTCAGGATGGAGAGACCACTGATGATTCTCTCTCAGCCTTCAAGGATTGTAACCCCAGGGTACCCCTCTGTTATCTGCCAATCTGCATGCAGGACAAGAGGCTCACCAGGTATGTGTCATGCAAACACAAATAACACAAATGCACTATAATATGCAGCGACGCTTGGGTTAAACTGTAATTATACAGGCTACGTAATCAGCTCAATGCACAAGCTTGGGTTCAACTGTAATTATACAGGCTACGTAATCAGCTCAAAGCACAAGCTTGGGTTAAACTGCAATTATACAGGCTACGTAATCAGCTCAATGCACAACTTTCACTCACATGAAACATTTGTTTTTGTATTTAGAAGAGCAATATTCCATTACATATTTCCAGACTAATTTGATTATTTTTGATTGATGTTCCAATCTTCCTTAGATGGGATAACTTAATGAACACAATATTTAATGTTATATTTATGTCATATAAGCATGGATATATACAAATGTTCATTTTGCTCGCTGCACCAATACCCCAAAGGATTTTCATATGGAAATAACATGGCAGTCAGCCCTCCCCGGTCTTCTTTGGTCTTCAAGTAGTTCTTAAAGCTTTGAGGTGTGTTTTTATGGAGTGTGTTTGTATGCAACCCTGAAACGTAAACACGCATTGGGATGAGGAGAAAACAATCGCCACAACATATTGTTTTACAGTGCGCCGCACACAGACACTATGCCATGTGGACATGCAGTGCACTACATTCATTGCTTTTCCTTGTATGACATGAAGAACGTGTTCCAGTTAAAAGCAAAGTCAACGTTTCATTGATTTGCATCTTGTTCAACTTCCAACTAGAAAAAAACCATGAGAAGGTATTACATTTAACATACACAATTTACTGATGAAATTGTGCCATACCACCCCAAAATATAATGGGTGCAAAGCCGAACGAATTACATTTATAAACAAATACCGTCATCAACAGAATTTTGTCTGCCAAACGCATGCGTTTGACCTATCACTGTACACTTCCGTCACCCATTTTGTGAAACTACCTAGCCTGAAGTAGGAGCTAAAAAGAGTCCCTCAAAACGGCATTCTAGGAATTATTATCATTCTCTGTTCCTGCAGTGCACACACACACAAAAAAAGTGGTTCTGTGGTGGAAAATATGTGAAAGAAAAACTCAATAACCAGTGTGTAGACTACTAACCATCAGTCTAATAACCAGTGAGGGTAGAACATTAGCAATCAGTATAACCACTAGGATATTCATGATAACAAGCTATTAAAACTACTATACTACTACAAAATGAGTTATACTATTGATATGAATTACATTATGTGCATTCTATGTTTAAATATGTGTCAAGTCTTGGCACAATGTGTGGGGAGTAACTATACAAGAATGCAATACTCGGTAACGCCAGTATAGTCTCGCGACTTGCTCAGGTTTATGCTGTTTGACAAACACAATGTCATGATGAAAGCATTAAAACTACGTGCCATTTCAAAAATTAGTCCCTCTGCTGTTAGATTTCGGACTGAGGCTATATGGGTTAGCTAAACAAAATCCTTTCTTCATAAAACTAGTGAGCTTCAGAGCTAAAAGCCAACCGACTTGCAAACACCGACAGCACATTTATTACTGATAAAAGCTATCTAATTTGTATACTGATTCATTTTTAACAATGGATGTTGCTTTGGCTATATGGGGGGTTCAAACGAAAATTTGAAAAAGTACAGGTTGAGCTCTTGAGACGGTATCTGCCTTCCTTTGACCAGTGAGCTGAGACAGCGACGGATGCATAACATGGGCTACTGGACGTCATGGAGACGGAGTCCGCACATGAAGAGACTCAAGAGATTCAGAGACCAGTTTCCTACTGTCATCTGCAGGCTATTCCCATGGCGTTACACATTTATTACAATTGAAGGTAAGAACATTTCACATCAAGTTTCTTATGCAGTTGTGTATTTGTTTGTTATTTTTTGTTTTATAAGAGCAACAGGGTGAGACAGTAAAGAACAATAAGAGGCAGACAGAGATAGATTATGACACTAAATGCACATTTAAAGAACAGAAAAACAATATATGTGGTTTCCTTACTCTTTAGGTCGATTTGGCATGGGTGTGAAGGCCTACTTTGTTTTCCTGACGTACTTGCTGATTTTGAATCTGCTTCATTCTATAATCATCATTGGCACAGTCCTCATACCTACACTGGTCTACAGAGGAAATGGTGTTTACACGAAAGGTGACAGTACTTTAACGCTACAGTGTTACTAAAGCATGTCATTAAATTGTTGTTTTTTAAGTGACAGTTTGTTTGTATACAGTGTCTATGTGTTATACCTAAACTGCTGTCTTCCATATGTGCTTTCAGGACCACCCTCTAGAGTGAACGGCTCCATCGTGGATATTTTTCTGGGCTCTGTGAGTATGATTTGCTCCTGATTCTTTCTCTCCTGTCTCTCTGAATTAGCATTTCATCCCATTGTTTTCATTTGCAGGGTTTTCTAGCACATTCTCCACTATTTTATGGGTTCTATGAGCGTGGGGCCCTAGAAATGGTGTGCTCGAACACTTCTCTTCTCTTCCTGCTTGGAATTACATGTGTTTTTGTCCTCAGCCTTGTCATGGTGATTCGCAGGTCAGACCAATTTATGAGATTTTTATAAACACCTTAATGCCTACAATATGTTTATATAAATACAACATGATGGAAGCTGTATAGAGACTGTTGTTCACCCATCATCACAGAATTCAATTTCTTTAAAAATATTTTCAGGACAGTGATTGGGTACAAGCACACATGGATCACAGGAAGTCATAATAAAATCAGCATAATCAATAAGGTCTTCTCTGGCTGGAACTTTTGTATCCAGGATGATTCTGCAGCTGCACTGAAACATAGCTTGATTAGGAATGAGCTGAAGGTAAGAAAAGGATGAAGTATTACGTTTGGTATGTTTAGATGTATAGATACAGTATGTGCACTAATCTGCAGAAACACCCCTCTCTTTTCTCTAGATGGATCTGGAGGAGCAGGGGTTTCATCAGAGGTTATCTCGGAGAACCCTGAAGCAGAAGATGACACTGTATGTTCTGCGCGTGTTGCTCAATGTCTTGGTACTGGTTCTACTCGCCGGATCATTCTGTATGATCTTCTTTGCCACCCAATACTCAAAAGAAAAGAAGGAACATAATGTGGTAAATACATTTACTAAGACAAATACAAATACAAATACAGGGCACTTGTGTGGGTCATAACAAATCAACAAGATTTCCGTCTCCAACATTTGATCAGTCCATGTACTTTATCTCACCTCTACCCCATAATGGCTCTTTTAATGGCTACGTAGGTACACACACATGAACAGAAGTTAGCCGATTGCAGTTGGACTGATGTTCTGTTTACATAAATGTTACCAATACAATGGGATAAATGAGCATATTGAGATGTCCAGGTGTTTGATTGGGCTTAAGCACATGCACTATCCCCCATGCAAGCTTACACAGGCTATGGGCATTTTTATCGAGCACCACTTCCTCCTGAGCCAAAAACGAAACACTTGTCTCTCACGAATTTGCAGATAATAGTACAACAATTTCAGGATGAAACCTTCATTTATTTAAGCGTTTAACAGTAGCTTCAGCCCTCCAGTTCAACTTTTATGGTTGTACAGTTCACAACAGGTCTTCGTGATTATGTAATTCGTTTACTGAACATGTGTAAACCAACTGGGAGGTTCAATCCGAGTCTTTACAAGACCAATCATTTTCTGTGGGAATGGACTATATCACTGTCAATCGGATTCAAATTCCAATTGGGTCTGGCAATCTCATTCAATCAAGGTGAATCAATATGAGCCATTTTATTCTGATTGCTATTGACAGTTGGATTACTTCTGTACATTTAATATTGATTTCTTGCTTTAATCCAGGAGTCCTGGATCGTGAATCTCATATTGGGTTATCTTCCGGCTATTACAATCACCACAGCAAACCATCTATTGCCCAGAATCTTCCAGAAGATCTCAGTCTTTGAAGACTATTCCCTTACTACTCAGCTTAATCTCACTCTATTAAGGTAATCAGTATTATTTAGTTCTTGCATTGCTATTTATTAATTATTGATTTCAACATGAAAATGACCACGAGAAGTGGAGCTTAATTATCCCTTTACATTTTAGGAGCACTTTCTTGAAGCTAGCCAGCCTGGGAATCTACATCTTATTCCTCTTCAAAATGCGCAAATCAGACGTGAGCTCCATAAGACTTATTGGCACTAACAACAACCAAATACCAAATATTGATGTTCTTACTTTAATTTATATGGACACTGGCATATCTCTCTCTCTGTGTGTGTGTGTAGTTTATACATCCCTGTGCCATTGTGTTTTAGTGCTGGGAAAATGAGTTTGGAAAACAAATGTACCAGCTTTCAATGTTTGATCTACTGGCATGCTTCATCAACACATTCCTGATTTCCTTCCCTGCAAAGTAAGTCATCTCTGAATTGGCTACTACTTTTACAGAATATGATGTCCATCAAATTAAGCTGACATTTTGATATGTTCTGAATCGTACAGGTGGCTAAGAGAGAGGTACCCATCATCTGTGCTGGCCAGGCTGGTGAAGCCGCAGTTTATAATTACTCTGCATGTTCTTGATCTGGTCTATTGTCAAACGGTTACATGGGTGGGGGTGTTTTACTGCCCTCTGTTGCCCTGCATATGCACTCTCAAGCTAACAGCAGTTTTCTACATGAAGAAGGTATGCATGGTCTAACCCTTACCCTAACCCTAACCCTAGGTCGGTTATGTGTGAGACATTAGACTTGCATAAACCACAGGACATAACATTTTACACACGTTTTGCGTAATGCGTAACCTTTGCTCTCGCTAATAGCCATTACTTTTGGGCAGATCCACATGAGCCTTCAGATCTGGCACACAGAGTTTTAGCTTGAACATTCTAACAGCAACAGCTAACAGGCCTGGGCCAGGTTCGGGCCAGACTCCAACTGATCAGAGGGTGGTGTTTAAAAGACAGCTAACAGGCCTGGGCCAGACCCCAACTGATCTGAGGGTGGTGTTTAAGAGACAGCTTACAGGCCTGGGCCAGACTCCAACTGATCTGAGGGTGGTGTTTAAGAGACAGCTTACAGGCCTGGGCCAGACTCCAACTGATCTGAGGGTGGTGTTTAAGAGACAGCTTACAGGCTTGGGCCAGGTTTGGGTCACCCTTTAACAGATCTGAGGGTGGTGTTTAAAAGACAGCTATGCTGATTTGGCCCAAAGCAATAACATGGATTTGTGCTGATAGTTATTGGGATGGAACTCTCTTAATGGGGGTATACAGTAAATAATGCTGGGCACCTTTTGTCTGCCCAAAGGGTGAGATGATGCTGTTGTTGTCGTTTTGTTGGTTTTATTTATCAGTTCCGAGTAGTTTTGAGTAACCTAGCTAGTTATACTGGGCCCCAGTGCAAGACATTTCTGATTTGACAGTGAGCTGATTTCAAGGAAATATGACACACCATGGCAAAACCTGGTATAACATTTTTACCCGTTTTTTAACCACACAGTACATTACATTATTTTATGTAATTTTTAAAACAAACCTGTGTATTGACCCCACAAGTGTATTAACCTCAGTTTAACACACACATGGTGTTGTGTGGGAATAAACGCTAAATGTTTAAGTCCTCTGGGGACCTAGTAGGCCACCATAAACGACAAACCTCTGACATTCTTGCAGTGGGAGTTGCAACCATTGAATTATCGTGTTTGTCATTTAGTATGATAGGGACATGTCCAGACATCATGATCCAAAGCTTTCCGTCTGATATTATTAGGTGGTTGATAGAGTGTTCCAGGTCTGAGAGCCTTTAACAGTAAATGCCCTTCGTCCACTAGTGGTGCGGTGATGACCTATACTGCAGTTATCATTCACTGTGGTTCTTGTGGATCTGCCTTCAAACCTATCTATTAGACTGCATAATGGCTCAGGGGAGTTTAATATATCAAAAATATATGAAAATATTAAAACAAATAGGTTGTATTTTTCAAAATGAAACTGTGATGTTGTTTTGTGAGTTTGTTTTTGTATTCATAATCTAAATGTATAACTATGTGATATGGTTAAGTATAGATAGCCTTGTATGGGTCCAGACACATGCTGTATGGGGAACGAGGAAAACCTCATAAAAGCTGGGCAGCCTGACCAGTTCAAGTATTTAAAGCAGGTCAAATCAGTGCAGGTCTTAACAGTTTTAAAATCATTTTAGAATGTTTGTCAAATTTGAGTTGTTGATATAAAATCAAACTGAGAAACCTGAGAAATTCATGATGTGATGAGTAAGGTGGTTCTTCTGAAGCCACGTGTGTTCTTCTACAGAAGTCCTTTTGCTGAAGTGTGGCTATAAAGTCTCATTCTGTCTTATTCATTCTGTTTTCTCTTACTGTTTCTCTCTCCACCTCTCTTCAGTGTTGTGTCCTGAGGTGTTGTGTTCCAGCACAGAAGATGGTCCGCACCCACAGCTCCTCGGTGCTGTTCCACTTCATGCTTCTGTTGGGACTCATCATCGCTGCCGTTCACCTCAGCGTGAGCCTCAGTGCTGACACCACAGGGTAACGCACATCTAGAGTTTCAGAGAACAGAAGAAATTGGGTGGCACATTTTATTTTCACATTTTAGTGTACTCCATTTAGAATGAAGAAGCTGCTTAAATACACAGTATGCAGGATTTGACCATATTGTGAATGCTGTCATAGTATGAGTCACAACACTGTATCCCAATCCATCCCATGCAGAGTTCCCTGTGGTCCATTCAGTAACAGCACAGTGTCTGAGGTGGTGAATGAGTGTGTAGGGAGCCTCCCTCATGTTGTACAATCCACGCTTCGCCATATGGACTCAAAAGCCATCGCTCTGCCATTAATCATGGTAGAAATGTAAGTAATCTTTTACTGCCCTTTCTGCATACGCATGTGCCACACATACAGGACCAAACTAATCTCATTTCTGCATACGCATGTGCCATACATACAGGACCAAACTAATCTCATTTCTGCATACGCATGTGCCACACATACAGGACCAAACTAATCTCATTTCTGCATACGCATGTGCCATACAGTACATACAGGACCAAACTAATCTCATTTCTGCATACGCATGTGCCACACATACAGGAACAAACTAATCTCATTTCTGCATACGCATGTGCCACACATACAGGACCAAACTAATCTCATTTCTGCATACGCATGTTCCACACATACAGGACCAAACTAATCTCATTTCTGCATACGCATGTTCCACACATACAGGACAAAACTAATCTAATTTCTGCATACGCATGTGCCATACATACAGGACCAAACTAATCTCATTTCTGCATACGCATGTGCCACACATACAGGACCAAACTAATCTCATTTGTCAAGGACTTTAGTAAAAGTGCAACATATAATATGAGCAACTAAGTGGTAATGTATCCAAAAGTTCTAAGTAAATAATAAATGAACTTGTACACTGAACAAATTATAAACATATGTTCACAAAACAAGCCCACACCAACACAGACTTGTTGAGACATGTTCAGTAAAACATTAAGTTAAGTTTTTGCTGGGTGTCTCATTTGATTCCATGTCCCTGTTTTCCAGTGTCATTCTGACCTGTTTCGTATCACAAGGACGAGCTAACCACAAAACTATTGAAAGACTGAATGACATGCTGGTGATGGTATGTGTGTGTTTTGAGATGTTTCACAATAAAGATTAGTAAGTAAGTAAAATCAGTGATGAATGGGAAATCGTGAAGTTATAAAATGTATGCAGACGTAATACAAAATGAAAGTAAATGAACAACTTCTCCCTTGCCTTGTAGTGTAACTCTGATAAACGCTTCCTGGTGGAAGAGCACTCGTCGGGGCTGAGCCATTAGAAAACAAGGAGTCCATGGAGATAATGTCTTCACAACGCAGGATGACCATGAAGAACCATGATTTTCACCCAAGCCAGGCCATTGGTACACTGAGTAGTACACTGGAATTTGACTGAAAAAAATACAATGAATGAACAGCAATGAAAAACTGAAGTACTATTCAGAAAATCAATAAAACTGGTCATAACACATTGTTAAGAAAATAAAGAATAAATTCATAAAAAATGTTTTCTTAGTCTTTTATATAAACATATGAATGCCTGTGGGAGCGTAATCACGTGTGGAGTGTAATCACGTGTGGAAGTGTAATCACGTGTGTGAGTGTAATCACGTGTGGGTGTGTAATCACGTGTGTGTGTGTAATCACGTGTGGAGTGGGAGTGTAATCACGTGTGGAGTGTAATCACGTGTGTGTGTGTAATCACGTGTGGAGTGTAATCACGTGTGGGAGTGTAATCACGTGTGGAGTGTAATCACGTGTGGAGTGTAATCACGTGTGTGTGTGTAATCACGTGTGGAGTGTAATCACGTGTGGAAGTGTAATCACGTGTGGGAGTGGGAGTGTAATCACGTGTGGAGTGTAATCACGTGTGTGTGTGTAATCACGTGTGGAAGTGTAATCACGTGTGTGTGTGTAATCACGTGTGGAAGTGTAATCACGTGTGGGAGTGGGAGTGTAATCACGTGTGGAGTGTAATCACGTGTGTGTGTGTAATCACGTGTGGAAGTGTAATCACGTGTGTGTGTGTAATCACGTGTGGAAGTGTAATCACGTGTGGAAGTGTAATCACGTGTGGAGTGTAATCACGTGTGGAGTGTAATCACGTGTGTGTGTGTAATCACGTGTGGAGTGTAATCACGTGTGGGAGTGGGAGTGTAATCACGTGTGTGTGTGTAATCACGTGTGGAGTGTAATCACGTGTGGAGTGTAATCACGTGTGGGAGTGGGAGTGTAATCACGTGTGGGAGTGGGAGTGTAATCACGTGTGGGAGTGGGAGTGTAATCACGTGTGGGAGTGTAATCACGTGTGGAGTGTAATCACGTGTGGAGTGTAATCACGTGTGGGAGTGGGAGTGTAATCACGTGTGGGAGTGTAATCACGTGTGGAGTGTAATCACGTGTGGAGTGTAATCACGTGTGGGAGTGTAATCACGTGTGGGAGTGTAATCACGTGTGGAATGGGAGTGTAATCACGTGTGGGAGTGTAATCACGTGTGGGAGTGGGAGTGTAATCACGTGTGGGAGTGTAATCACGTGTGGGAGTGTAATCACGTGTGTGTGTGTAATCACGTGTGGGAGTGTAATCACGTGTGTGTGTGTAATCACGTGTGTGTGTGTAATCACGTGTGGGAGTGTAATCACGTGTGGAGTGTAATCACGTGTGGAGTGTAATCACGTGTGGGAGTGTAATCACGTGTGGAGTGTAATCACGTGTGGAGTGTAATCACGTGTGGGAGTGGGAGTGTAATCACGTGTGTGTGTGTAATCACGTGTGGGAGTGTAATCACGTGTGGGAGTGGGAGTGTAATCACGTGTGGAGTGTAATCACGTGTGGGAGTGTAATCACGTGTGGGAGTGTAATCACGTGTGGAGTGTAATCACGTGTGGAGTGTAATCACGTGTGGGAGTGGGAGTGTAATCACGTGTGGGAGTGTAATCACGTGTGGGAGTGTAATCACGTGTGTGTGTGTAATCACGTGTGTGTGTGTAATCACGTGTGTGTGTGTAATCACGTGTGGGAGTGGGAGTGTAATCACGTGTGGAGTGTAATCACGTGTGGGAGTGTAATCACGTGTGTGTGTGTAATCACGTGTGGGAGTGTAATCACGTGTGGGTGTGGGAGTGTAATCACGTGTGGGAGTGTAATCACGTGTGTGTGTGTAATCACGTGTGGAAGTGTAATCACGTGTGGGAGTGTAATCACGTGTGGGAGTGTAATCACGTGTGGGTGTGGGAGTGTAATCACGTGTGGGAGTGTAATCACGTGTGGAGTGTAATCACGTGTGGGAGTGTAATCACGTGTGGAGTGTAATCACGTGTGTCAGACCAAACTATTATATATGCTGGTTAAATCATGAGTAGAGGTGAACGTTTTTATTGTCTACACATGCAACTAGATGAAGAGGATTCTTTTGTAAATATTCTGTATTTAATAACATAGATATATATGATACATAGATGTATCATATCAGTGGGTCATTCTGTGGGGATTTATTTAAAGCCATGTCATTTTAGCTATAATTTAAAGAGACATGTTTTATTAAATGTATTAAAGAGTTTTGTTCAGAGCTATCAAGGTAACTGGCTAACAGCCAACAGACGTACCTTGCAAATATCAACAGTTAACACTGATACAAGATAACTAGTTACCAGTGGTGTATTTTGACTATATGCATTAAACCAAAATACCTCTTAGATATGTTTCAGCAGTACACACCTGCTAGACTTCTAGATCACTGGAGAGAAAGCTGTTGGTAATACCTACTGTCAGAACTCAGTGTGGTGAAGCAGCTTTTAGTTGCTATGCTGCTCACCTCTGGAACCACCGGAAGTGGTCCAACTAATTCAAATCTAGACTTAAAACTCAACTGTTCTCGGATGTGTTTTGTTAACTGATTTTTAATGCACTCCATCTTTTATTTTCTGTTTTTAGCTGATCTAATGTATTCTTCCTTTAGAATCTTTATTATTCTATTTTTTATGTTATTGTATGTGCTCATTTGTAAAGCACTTTAAATTACCAATGTGTATGGATTCTGCAATATAATTAAACTTGCCTTGCCTTGCAAAAGTATTCAACCCCCTTGAATGTTATCTCCATTTTCTGGGTATCAAACGACTTTAACCAATTTTTGGACAATCAGTATTTTTATTGTGAACATTTATGCTCCAGTATATTTCCAGACGTAAAAAAACAACAAACAAATAAATAAATAAACAAACAGTGCTTCTCAAGTTCCAAATTTAGACTGATTGAAGAGTTTTCATCCACTCATAAATAGTACCAAATTATGTTCAGTTCTGGTGAAATAAATGGCAAATCTACTCTCGAATGGTCACTAGCCAAGAGAAGCATATGACAAATGGTCAAAGTGTTTAGATTTCTCACTGTTGGATATGGGGTGCCAATTGGCAGACCCTTTTTCTTAGACATATTGCATTCTGTGCTACAAAATTATGTAATATAAAAACCATGTAATACTTTAATGCATTTTGTCCTCAAAAAACCTGTTAGCATTGTGCAGAGGACAAAATGGATTATTCATATCATGCACTAAAACTACTGTTGTGCTTTTCACTTTGTGGACAAAAGGCTGGATTCACTTGTGATTGTGTGGACAAAAGAAAGTCATTGTTCTGCCTGCAGCCGGTCCGCTAGTGCAGCTCTTCACCATCTGCCTGCGTCAGGCCCAAAGAAATCCGTTTTCTTTCTTGGACCTGGACTCATTCAAAGGTTCAAGCTATGGAGTGGTACTGTAACATGACAGATTCACAGATTGTCTGTCTCATGTACTGTCAGGACATAGTGACAGTTTAGGCAAATATGAAGAATCTAGTTATTTTCTAAGGGTTCTCTATTTGCAAACCTATACATTAGCTGATTAACTCACAGCAGGGACAGAGGGAGAAGCTTGAACAGGAACAGGAGTATGACCAGGAACAGGACTTCCTAATTGGCGTGATCAACTTTTTTTCATCTAGTCAAGCTGCTCCAACAACTCAATCGGGTTGAGATCCTGTGACTGCTAGTCTTGGCTATGGCTTTTCATTTGAAACCCCAACATTGGTGGGGGGAGGGGTCAGCTCTTCTCTGTTAAATATGAGACTGGTGTTTGCAGGTGGTATTTAAAAAAGCTGCCAGGTTTCTCAAGAAATCTGATGACTTTATCCCCCTCAGATTGCCCTGTTCTGTTAAGGGAGTATTGCACATACATTGTATGACATTCAGTTTCTTGGTAATTAATTATTACATAGAATAGCCCTAACTTCTCAAAACAACAATAAACTGACAAATGTCTGAAGAAAGCTTGCTCTTTCTTTCTGGTTATTTTTGGACCTTAATCAAACCCACAAATGCTGATCCCCAGACACTCAACAGGTTGTCTGTTTCAGCTGTACATACAACATTTAAAAAGGGTTTAACCAATGGAACACAGGAGTAACGATTGCAGAAAATGGGCCTTTGTGCACCTACTTCAATTTAAAAAAAATCTTTACAAAATAAGAAAATGTCTCTGCAATCTCAATTGAATAGTAATGTATTGTGGTGTGTTTGAACAGTACCGTATTTTTTGTTGATTTGTTTGCTTATGTCAACTTTTGGTTGACGTTTAACGTTTGATTAAGATATTGTGGCAAGTCCAGAGACACAAGACCTCTAGGCCTCGTCGTGCCAGTCATTTAACAGAAAGTATATCCATGTGATATAGATATCCAGTAGGTGGCAGCAATACTCTTGAAAGTGTCAAGTCAGCCAACAAATGTAAAGAAGAAAAATCAGTGCCTAACGTCACTTCATGATGGCAGCCAGCAACGCAGCAGTTTCAGTTCTTACCCCAAATGGAAGAAGGCAAACTGTAAAAGTGTCACCGAATACATCTCTTTTGCAGGTTGTACTCCATTATGTATAAACCACTCTAAGCTAAAACTTGATTAACGTGATTAATAATGTAATAACCATAGGTTGTCAGATCGATGACTGTTGTTGTTTTCGACATGCTAACCGTACCTGGCTAAATCCAGCTGACTAACGTTAGTTGTTTGGTATCGGAGCCCGCCTGTAAAGAAATGATCTGGTGGTACCTAACGTTACATTAGTTCATTGGATAGCTCGTTTGTTAACTACCTACCTAGCTAGCTACTTTGTTGTAGAAAAAAGCTTTGCACTTCCGAGGTTGGTAACCGTTGACTGGTGAGGCTAACCTTTTTACTTCTTCCAGGTTCTAGAGGAGGTTTGCATGAAACATGGATTTAATCCGGATGACTACGGATTGAGGTAAACCCCTATCGTTTTCAAATACCTTCAGATAATCTAGCTATTGTAGCTAGGTAATTCTTACAACACAGTTGTTTTAAAGTTAGTTAAGCTAACACTTCGTTTGTGTATATGCCGGCTATGTACACGTGTGTGTGTGTGTGTGTGTGTGTGTGTGTGTACACACTGCCTCCCCAAATGTTTGAAAACACCCTACGAAAAATGATACGGGGAAGCAAGTAACCATTAATAATCGTGCCGATATCAATAAACTCTTTTGAATTATAGTAGTGGTATAGTAATGGTGATCAGTGGTGGCTGGGGATGAAATATGTTTTGGTGAAGCGACCACACGATTCTTCACAAGCCATTGTTCTTCATTTAATTTGATCCAATCAGAGAAGCTGCAAGAACCCTATTGTTTGAGTTCTAATTATTATTATTCATTATTTTAGACCTATGCATCTTTCTTTCGTGAATTTGCATGTTACATGTTAATCTTCCTTTGTTATCAAACTATTTAAAAGGCCAACTGTATGGAACTTGTCCGAGACTGTTCATTAGATTCTCCTGACAGAAGTTATTCATGAAAATATGGCATGTCAAACCATAAAAAAGCCAAATATAGTGTAACGGCATTGCCTGCACTGAGAAAATGAACTTCAGAGAAATAATCTGTCATTACCAGACTTTGCATGCATTGTCATATTGACCGTATAAGAAACAAACATTTCAAGAACGCGGTCCTTAAGCGAATGCCTTAACATCACTATGAAGTGTCATTGTTTGAAGCCTTGCCAATCCAACAGCTTGCGTGGGTACATTTGGTAGGTCTGATCAAGGATGCTCCGTGGTGCTGGGGGTTGGTCCAGCTTGACCAGTTGTTACAAATCTCAGCTAAAGTCATCTACAGACTTTGACTTGAATTAACTTGATTGATTTGACTTTGTATTGAAATGTCTTTAACAACTTAATATCAGCAAAGTCTGTAGATGACTTTAGCTGAGTTTTTTTTAACAGCTGGTCAAGCAAAAAATGGGCTTGTATTATCAAAACTGATTGATGTATTGAAATTTCTTTTAAGCAGCAATGAGGAGTTCTGTTTCAAAACTAGCACGCTAACTACCTAAAAGGCATGCAAAAGCCTTGCAAACACCACCAACAGCCCAGTTGACACCACTGATAGAAGCTTGCCAACACACTAACTGGTGTCTTTTGGCAGTATAGCTGGCAATGTCATGCTGTGAGAGCTTTTCTTCCAGGAAACGCAGAACTACATAGTGCATATGTTACCGGCCCCAAGCCTAGGGGAACTTGGACCAGCACAAACTGGTTCTTTACACTTCAAAGTTAACAACAAACACACAGGTGTTAAGGCATGGAGACAATGGAGTTAATTTATTAAAGATCAATATTTTCTTAAAAGCAGGATAAAATTATTATTTTCTTAGTACTGATATCTCAGTCTCTTCAGTCATTTCAACAATGGATTCACCAATGCAAACATTGTATCACAGCAAGACCCAACATCATCATCATCATAGCTTTCAACCACTATTAATAAACCTAAGAGACAGGCTACAACCCTTATTTCATGTTCATACTACAATACCATTCAACATGTTAACTGACAAATCCATAATTATTTAAGCTGCCCATCGACCATGTGACAACACCAGTTGTTTAAAACCATGTTCAATCAAACTTAACAAACATTACCAAACACACTTACAAACATCCTTCAGCAGAGTAACACCCCATCCATTAGTCTGTTTTTTTTTTTAGATTATTCACAGTAATTTAAAACCCACAAGGAAAAGTTATATTACCCTAAAAGTCAAGAACAAACACACAGGTGTTAAGGCTTGGAGACAATGGAGTTCAAACAAAGCTCCCAAATTCCTTCTATTATCCAGCCTGCCTTGCAGAGTGCATCGGATGATACATCATTGCCCCCTAGTGGGCTGGAGTGAATTAGGCATGATAGACTACATTCATGTTCAAGACCACTCGATGGTTTACAAAGAAAGATAGGGTGTATGCGTGTGTGTGTTTGCGTGCGGAACTAATGATGGGCCGCTCCAAATATCCTGGATGGCTAGTGGGAAAGACACGAGTGTTTATCTGTCCTTCACATGACCGTATGCTATCCAAATGAATTTGATGATGGTACCAAAACTAGTTGCCTATAAAACCATACCTCAACAAGTGTCATTGTTGCATGTGTTACTTAAACAACTTAATATCAGCAATCAGTTTCGATTACACAAGTCCATTTTTTGTCAAAATGGCTAAGTACAGTAGATGTCTTGCATCTCTAACGCAATTTTTTTACGAAATGTTCTGCCTTTATAACATTCTGTGGAAGATCCAAAAAAATCATATGAAGTAGTATGAAGGGACAGCTAGTTTTTTAGTGACAGATTTTCAACCTGTCTCAAAATGTAGTACAGTGAATCAAAATCTCAAATGTCTCAATGTCTCAATCTTGCTTTGATCATTTAATCAATGTGCCAATCAAAATGTAGCACTTTGTAAGTAAGAAAGATTCAGTCTCGGACAAGAAATGTTGTATTTCAGCCATTTCTGATCAATGGCAATGAAACATACTTCTAATACTTCTCAAAAGTATTCTACTTCTATTAACCCCGCTGCGTCACTTCATAACAGCAACAACATAAACTGAATCGATGTTGTTAAGAAGCTGGTTAGGAAAGGGACAACATTAACAAGCCACCCTTGTCTATCACTGTTTAATCTATTTGCATCAGACCATTGTTCAAAACTGTTTTTTAAAAGAGTCAGCAATAGCCTATATGAGCAGTGTGTTGAGCTGTGTGTTGAGTGTTGAGCTGTGTGTTGAGTGTTGAGCTGTGTGTTGAGCTGTGTGTTGATGTGTTGAGCTGTGTGTTGAGCTGTGTGTTGAGTGTTGAGCACTTTCTCCTTCTTCTTCTCCAGGTTCCAGAGGAGCGTGCTGGATCTGTCTCTGCAGTGGCGCTACACCGGCCTGCCCAATAATGCCAAGCTGGAGGTGGTGACCAGTACCAAGCGCCAGGCAGGAACAGATAACACCGTGAGTGAAGAGTGGACCATCACATGTTTAGCCTTTTACTGCCTGTCTCTTCTCATTGTGTTCAAATCTTTGATGGCCAGATGCCCTTATATCCCAATTACAGATTTTAATTCTGAAAACTTCCTCATAGAGTTGTTTTAAGCTCCAAATCAATTTAGGGGGTTCTCTTGCTAATTTGTTTTGGATAATTGAAGATAAGTCATGAAAAAACTGACTTGAGTCATTGCACTTGACGTGGACGGCTGGGAGCAATCTGCACTTTACATCAACAACAAATCACACAGTTGGATGAACGGAGGTAAAAAAAAGTTTGATTCTACGCATTATTTATTTGATTCAATTTGATTTTTTCTATAGCATCAATAGCAATTCAAATTGTCTCAAGGCGCTTTACACAGCAGTACCACTAGGGGGAGCCCAGAGCCTGACCCCCCCCCCCCCAAAGCAGACACTTAGGGGACAGCAGCAAGGAAATAGTCCCTTTTAACGAAGAGAAAGAGTACAGTTCATAAGGGTACTTGATCAGAGTACAGTTCATAAGGGGAGAACCATGTGATGCATGTATTCATACATGCAGAATATATGCCCTCAAGGATATATACAAGATTGAGAATGGATAAAAATTGATTTATCACTATGGTTAATCTGATTATTTCGGAGTATTATGCTTAACATTATGGCACAGCTAAGGTTAGTGTAAAACAGTTCCCCGTGTGACACTAGCAAGCTCTCTAGTTGTCTCATTGGCTTTTGATGTCATTAATGTCCAGAACCATTTTTGCATGTGTTTGCTAGCTATAACAAATGAAAATGTACTGGTCAGGTGACGGGTTGTGATGAAGCATGAGAACATCAACAGGGAAGAGGACTTATGTTCGAGTTTTATTTACTTACCTCCACAGATGAAATTACTGGGGTAAGAATACTTTAAGTTGATTATTATAATTGTTTTTTTTTACTGAAGTTACATCTACTTAAATGGCCAGTTTGTTTTCTTTATAGATAGTAAGTATTTGTGAGAGCCAGATTTAGTGCTTTCTTAGCTGGCACTGAGAAATGTGCTTCCTATGCCCCAAACCAAATGGGTTTCTATTCATCAGGAGGGAAACAAAGTAGTTCTATTAGTGGAATGTTGTCAAGGCTAGTAGCATATCAAAGTCAAACTACTTTGTGAGCTGCACATCTTTTTCATAGCTAACGTGAAATGGATGTTGGCTATTTTAACTTGAAAAACATTTTGAGATTCTGTCAGAAATGGCTTCATTGCCTTTCAACAGATAGTTGACACTCTTGGTAGCTGCACTTGTGACTCTTTTAGTGACCTGACTATCTTGCTAACCTCACTGCATAAGCAGCCAGTCCGACTGAAAGCTCAGACGCACTTGATATAATATTTTGTATGTTGTATTTATTTATCTGTGGGTTTCAATGTTTTTTCATCTATCCTTTCCTTAACGCCAGTCAGACACTCTAACTTAGGGTAGCGAGTTGACAAACCCCCTTTGAAATGACTTGAGAAAACTGGCAAGTTACTCAGAGTTACTACTGTGAGGTCCTCAGAATGAGAGTAGGCTCTCTTGTGCTTTTCCTGTGTTTGTGTGCGTGCGTGATTTGGGGGAAAAACGGTTTATTTTTTGTTGCAGATGGAGGCCAACAAGACCTGCTACCCACCCTGAGGAAGACCACAAGATGAAGACCTGCTAAATGACTGGGAGGAGGAGGAATGTGACGACAAGGGTGAGAATGCCCTGCCATCATCCTCAGTTTGGTAACATGGATTGGATTCCACCTACTCTAGAACCTTGGATGAGAATCCTTCATTTCTATTCATTCCTTTTACTTGGGGGTTGGGCTCTTTCTTCCGCATATCCCATGTCAGTGCGGAGTCCTAAATGTGATCCGATCTCTTCTTCTTCTGTGACAAGGACACAAATGCTTCTCTGACCCGATCTCTTCTTCTTCTGTGACAAGGACACAAATGCTTCTCTGATCCGATCTCTTCTTCTTCTGTGACAAGGACACAAATGCTTCTCTGACCCGATCTCTTCTTCTTCTGTGACAAGGACACAAATGCTTCTCTGATCCGATCTCTTCTTCTTCTGTGACAAGGACACTAATGCTTCTCTGACCCGATCTCTTCTTCTTCTGTGACAAGGACACAAATGCTTCTCTGACCCGATCTCTTCTTCTTCTGTGACAAGGACACAAATGCTTCTCTGATCCTATCTCTTCTTCTTCTGCGACAAGGACACAGAAGCACCAGTTCAATCCCATTTCCTCTGTCGTCTCTTAGGTATAGATTTGAGCAGTATGTAGGATGGTGCCGTCTGTCACTAAAATAGTTTTTGGGCTTTCTCTTTCATTTTCTAAGAAATCTGTAGTTATCCGAGGGGTGGGAGCTTGTGCTGGAGTGGTGAAACATATCCACAAGATAGGAAGAGTTCTCCAGGCGGAGGCTGATCGCTTGCTCAGGGATAGGAAGAGTTCTCCAGGCGGAGGCTGATCGCTTGCTCAGGGATAGGAAGAGTTCTCCAGGCTGAGGCTGATCGCTTGCTCAGGGTTAGGAAGAGTTCTCCAGGCTGAGGCTGATCGCTTGCTCAGGGATAGGAAGAGTTCTCCAGGCTGAGGCTGATCGTTTGCTCAGGGATAGGAAGAGTTCTCCAGGCTGAGGCTGATCGCTTGCTCAGGGATAGGAAGAGTTCTCCAGGCTGAGGCTGATCGTTTGCTCAGGGATAGGAAGAGTTCTCCAGGCTGAGGCTGATCGCTTTCTTAGGGATAGGAAGAGTTCTCCAGGCGGAGGCTGATCGTTTGCTCAGGGATAGGAAGAGTTCTCCAGGCTGAGGCTGATCGCTTTCTTAGGGATAGGAAGAGTTCTCCAGGCTGAGGCTGATCGTTTGCTCAGGGATAGGAAGAGTTCTCCAGGCTGAGGCTGATCGTTTGCTCAGGGTTCACTTCACTCCATTGATACTCTGAGGGTATTGCAGCCAACCTTAGCATAGATGAACATATGGTAAAATCTAACTGTTAGACGTTTTAATATAAGGTGGTCATGATGGTCTTGTCTCGGATTTAGCCTGTAGAATAGCTAATCCAATCAGAGACAGTGGTCACACTCGATTAGTAAGGAACAATTTGGTCTTGGACAGAAATCGTTTCCGTCAGCCAACTGTTGCAAGTGATTGCAATAAATACATGTGGGAGTTTATTGGTCGGACCAAATGTATTCCAAAAAAACAAAGAAGTGGTAGCAAACTCTTTCCTTCCACTTTGTGGACATTGCCATCATCAGTTTGTAATCATTTCAAGACACCGCAATGCAGGATCTGATGTTGAGGCAAGGTGAGGTCCAGCCAGATACACTTCTGAGGAAATCTTTAATGACCGCTCGCTGGCAGGCAATACAATTTTTCAGGCCCTTTTTCAAACCGATCTCTTCCCAAATCCACACCGTCACAGAGTGTAACTCCACGTATAGTCACACACCTATTGAAGCGACAGGCTTTAACTCCACGTATAGTCACACTCCTGATGAAGGGACAGGCTTTTACAGTGTCACTCCACGTATAGTCACACTCCTATTGAAGCGACAGGCTTTTACAGTGTAACTCCACGTATAGTCACACTCCTATTCAAGGGACAGGCTTTTACAGCACAGAGTGTAACTCCACATATAGTCACACTCCTGTTGAAGGGACAGGCTTTTACAGCAGCAAGCTTTGGGATGTCCTCATGGGAAAGAGGAACTTGATGACAGAATCATTTTCATGGGCATAATGAACAGAACATTTAAAACCCCATAAAAATATGTTTCAGTGACCCCGGAAAATAGGATTTCCCCATGTTTAGCTTTTGCTGCAAATATCAGTTTTAGTGATATTGTTGTAAATTACTCTAATAAATACGGGCAGAAAAAAACAGGACAGTTAAAGTTAAGGAGTAGCACACACATTAGAAAGCGTTTGTGCTTCCTTGTGAAGCCTTCATCGTTGCAGGTTCAGTGTTGGAGGGCTTTATAAATATAAAGATAGCTACTTATCGTGGTGGACCTTCCACGTGAATGTGGAAGCACAGTTGGAGTGGTTGTAGAAGGTCCTTTGAGAAATCCCCTCAGTCTCTGCTTTCATTTGATCCAACAGCTTCTCCATTATCTTTCCATGTACAGTGTGTTCCTGAACTGCAGGAGCCACAGATAAATGGATTGCTTTGTTATAAAAAAAAAAATATATATATTAAAATGGAGAATAAAACAAAAATGGCTGTTACAGCCCCGGAATGTAAGGCAGTAGACAAAATAGTTTCCAGTCATCTGCAGAAGGACAAGTATTCTGTGATCAGTCATAGATCCCCACCCCACTCCATTTATTAGTGTTTCTCCACAAGCTTGATCTACTATGTGATCTACTTTTAAATGTGACTTAACATTTTGAATGATGTTATAAGCATCATATGTACATATTTGTCATATTACACTGAATTTGTATAAAATGTCCTTTATAAGTAAGTAATAAGCTGTATCTGTTGAATAAAACGTATTTTATGTCCTTTTTCTGAAATGGTTTTAAGTAATATATATGTATTATTATTTATTTATTTAAGTGAACTATTGGTAATGTTATGGTTTTTTTAATCTGACAGTCACATGCTTAATAAATGGTGTATTGTTACAGACCAAATTCATACCATTGTGTCTGTCTTATTTTTTATTCTTTTTAGGTTTTATACTTTTATGTTGAAGTGAGCAAGAAAATTACCACATTCTAAATCACGCATCCTGTGCTTTTTTTATCTTCATCGTTGAATTTATCATAACTTTTGAACAGTTAACGATATTTCCATTCAGATTTGTTTTTGTTAAATAACCGTCCAAATTCTGTGTCTCATGGTCTCTACATCATTTGTTGTGTGTGTGTGTGTATCTGTACTATTAACTGCACTGTATATAAAGAGTATGGCAGTATTTTATATAATTTTAACAAACCTGTGTATTGTCCGCACCTGTGTATTAACCGCAGTTTATTCAACGTTATGTCAGCCTCAAGTAAAACGAAATGCCACGTGGCTGTCAGCTAGCAAGCAGTTAGCTGATGTTTGCTAGCATAGCTCCTGTAACTGTGCTGTACGGTAACCTTTGTCTTGTGACGTAATGATGCAAAATCAAAGGAGACGTCGGGTAGAGTTGTTATTTGCACTTATAAAACAATTGGGTCCTATCGAATTATTTAGCTGTTTCTGATTGGACGAAAGACGTTCCATGAGTTGGAATACCCCAGGACATCCCAACTCGACTTTTCACAGCTAATAATAAATCACTCTGCGATTAAACATTCTATAGCGCGTTGATACAATTAAGCGATAACCGTTAATTCAAAGTTCTTATAATTCCAAAAGACGTTGACAATGGAACTATTTTTTTTGTTGCGGAGAAACAATGGCGAAATTTTTTATTTTTTTTAATCAATGACTTCGTGTTTAAATTTTAATTGGTTGACTATAAAATTGTTTTATAAAAGCAATATAGTACGAGTGCGAGTGGGGTAGGTAAGGCATATTCCCACGGGTGTTGTTGCCTCCGGCCTCGTGGCTACGGCCGAACACCACCCGTGGGAATATCCCTTACCTACCCCACTCGTACTATATTGCTTAAGTATGTACTCATAGGACACAAGAGTCTTGCGAAGCCTTTGTGGGACAGGTGGAATGGCATATTCATTTGTGGGTGTGTTGTTACATTTGTGTCTTTTGAGCCAATCATACCAACAGGAATTCTGACATGTGCTGTGATGACAAGACATTTATCATTTGTTCTTACAACAGACATCAGTGCATTTTATGAAAATATTTAAACTGTTAAATTGTCATCGAGAAATGTTGTGTGGAATTGCTAAAAGCCCTGGTCTTTACATGATTTTACATATGGGCCAATGGCTACAGCGAAAATTGAAGTAATATTAGGAAACTTTGGAAACTATCATCATCGTCTACATCGATTCATTCCTGTTTTGAATGACAAAAGCCATCTGTACCGAATAATTACATTCAATTCAGTTGTATGTAAACGATATGTATCAGAAGCCAATTCAAGCCACGGTTCACTGCCTTTTTGTTGTCTTTAAAACATAGATCTCATTTCACTATGGAATGCCACAGACTATGAAGTTAGGAAGAGTATTCCACAGGAGAGGGGCTTGATGGCAAAAGGTTCTGCCTCGTATTGTGCTTTTTCTTTTACTCTTGGAATTACAAGACCTGCACTCTGCGAGTAGGCCTGCTTTCCTTGAGGTCATTTGGAACTAGGCCTTTTAAACCTTACGTTTGAAGGAGTACTTTCAAATCAGATCAGATTTAGTAAAAATGATGTCTGGGATCTGTTTTATGTGCGAGTCTAATGAGAAGTCTTGGTGAATAGTTCCACCAAGGTCTTTGACACTTATGTTGGGTGAAATGTCATCAAGTGGAAGCAGATGGCTGGATCGTGTCATTCTCAACTGTTTGGGGCCTGAAATTATTACAATCAGCCCAGTCCCAGACCTTAAAAACCCTAACCCTACAATTATTACATCAGTCCTATCTGTGCTAACCCTACAATTATTACATCAGTCCTATCTGTGCTAACCCTACAATTATTACATCAGTCCTATCTGCGTTTGTTTTTCAGGTACTTATCGCCGTGCAGTTGGAGGACGGTAACCGTCTGCAAGGTGCATTCCGTTGTGGGCAAAGCCTCTGGGACCTGCTGAGCCACTTCCCCGAATTAAGGTATCTACATATTGAAGTGCCTAATGACTGATTATTACCAAGAAGAATTAAGGTATCTACATATTGAAGTGCCTAATGACTCTGATGAGGTTGATGAGGTTGATGTACACTGATGAGGGTTGATGAGGTTGATGTACACTGATGAGGTTGATGTACACTGATGAGGGTTGATGAGGTTGATGAGGTTGATGAGGTTGATGTACACTGATGAGGGTTGATGAGGTTGATGTACACTGATGAGGTTGATGTACACTGATGAGGTTGATGTCCACTGATGAGGTTGATGTCCACTGATGAGGTTGATGAGGTTGATGTCCACTGATGAGGTTGATGTCCACTGATGAGGTTGATGAGGTTGATGAGGTTGATGAGGTTGATGTCCACTGATGAGGTTGATGAGGTTGATGTCCACTGATGAGGTTGATGTCCACTGATGAGGTTGATGAGGTTGATGTACACTGATGAGGTTGATGAGGTTGATCTACACTGATGAGGTTGATGTACACCGCTAGGGATGCTGTCATATTGTAATTCAGATATATGATAGTCCAGTTGGCAAGTCAGAAAGAATGCAACAGGCATGCAACCAACACTTTGTTGAGCTGTATGTTCAGTGAACTGCTTGTATTACTTGTTGCCGTGCTTTCATAACAACCTCAATGAAAATATAGGCTAATTAAATTACTTATTCAGTCTACTAATACAATGCAACCAGTCCAACTACCCTGTGTGTTATAGCAGAGCTCACTGACGCTTACAGCTGTACTCAAAAACATTATTCAGCTCCCTTAACCCTCTCAAGACATCCGATTTGCAGACTGTACCATGAAAATATATCAGCAAACACCTTAAAAAACAAAGAATGTTAATTTTACTCATTTGACAAAATAAAGCTAGTTCAAACGAGGTAGTTTAAAAATGTCAATGTGTAAAACGATTCAACTCCCTAGAGTCAATATTATGTGGGGCAATACGTATACTGATGCCTCTGGATACATCTTCTATGTCTCATTTTCCTTGGAATTTAAAAGCTTGGTAAAAAAAACTCATCTTGTTTATACATGGTTGGAGGTTAGTTGGTTTCAGCAGTTCAGTAGCCTGATTGCTTGTGCGTAAAACTTGGAACTCGGAACCTGCTGGTACGGGTCCACATGCTTGGGTCTTGTGCTGTGCGAAAAGTCTGTGGCTGGGGTTGGCTTAGACCCGGTTGAAGTTTTGTTTACAGTGGATGTTCTCCCGCATAGTCTAATCTCCTCCCTTAAAGCCAGAACAAGGAACTCTGGGTAATGAAGTCTTTATCATGTGAATAGAGTAATTAATGAAGGGGTGGTGTTTGTGCAGTCCTACTGGTGCTACTCCTACTGTGACTGACACATCCAGGGCTCTACGCTCTACGCTTGTTTATTTTCCCCAAGGAGGGCCACCTTCTGGCGGTAGTAACTACCAGGCGGCCAATAGCTCAGTGAGGAAACATGCATTCTCACTTGAAGGCTGCACCCCAGTATGAACCACAGGGCTGCAGACATTTTACTAAATAAATGTATAAACTGTGGGTTTACAATTACGGTGCAGCAGACACTCATCCAAACCATTTTACAAAAAATTGTTCACAATAACGAAAAAGATAGAATAATGCACAATACAACAATATACGTAGAACAATATTGAATATCAGATTGTAGTCTAAAAATGACAGTTATTACAATAATTGTTGTTATGTCTGAGAAGGCCCATTTTCTTCCACCATCACTCCTGTGTTTCAATGCTTTAATCCTAGCTTTATTCATAAATTATGTTTTAAAGTCTAATTACTCATTAGAAAACCTTTTTTTTTTAATTATGATTGCACAGCTGAAAATGTGTGTGTTGCTTAGGGAAGCAAAAATGGCATTCTTTGGGCTAAATGAGAACCTAGAACGTCAGATTTGATTGTGGTGTAAAATGGTCAAAAGAGGCGGAAGGCCCCAGTGCATAACTGTGTAGATCTGTGTCTGGCTTTTTGTGAAATAAAACCAGATGTCTTATCTCCAATAAGGACAATCGGTAATGAACACAAACATACGTGGCACTGTTGATGCACTTAATCATAATAATGGCAATGATTCCATTATACAATACAATGTTGGGTGAGGAGTGGTACTAATTATTATGTAACTCTTCACAGGATCTCTGATGAAGAAGACGCCATACCTACATGTGTTTACATGAGAGATGAGGTAGCAAAAAAGCTTTACTCTTTTTTCTATATGTTGCTCTTTACTCTCTTCCTTGTTCTATTTTGATCTAGTGCATTTTTGTGTAGATCACTGGGCAACAAACTCTCCAGAAGACGACTCTGAAATCTCTGGGGTTGACTGGAGGCAATGCTATCATCAGGTCAGGGGTCATTTGGCTTTCATATGACAGGAAATAGCTTCACTTTCCACCTGTTCTGAACGCCTCTCCTCTCCTCTCCTCTCCTCTCCTCTCCTACCCCTCTCCTCTCCTCTCCTCTCCTCTCCTCTCCTCTCCTGCCCTCTCCTCTCCTCTCCTCTCCTCTCTTCTCCTCTCCTGCCCTCTCCTCTCCTCTCCTCTCCTCCCCTCTCTTCTCCTCTCCCCCTCTCTTCTCCTCTCCTCTCCTCTCCTCCCCTCTCTTCTCCTCTCCCCCTCTCCTCTCCTCTCCTCTCCTCTCCCCCTCTCTTCTCCTCTCCTCTCCTCTCCTCTCCCCCTCTCTTCTCCTCTCCCCCTCTCTTCTCCTCTCCTCTCCTCTCCCCCTCTCTTCTCCTCTCCTCTCCCCCCTCTCTTCTCCCCCCCTCTCTTCTCCTCTCTCCTCTCCTCTCCTCTCCTGCCCTCTCCTCTCCTCTCCTCTCCACTCTTCTCCTCTCCTCTCTCTCCTCTCCTCTCCTCTCCTCTCCTCTCCTCCCTCCTCTCCTGCCCTCTCCTCTCCTCTCCTCTCCACTCTTCTCCTCTCCTCTCTCTCCTCTCCTCTCCTCTCCTCTCCTCTCCTCTCCTCCCTCCTCTCCTCTCCTCCCTCCTCTCCTCTCCTCTCCTCTCCTCTCCTCCAGATATATGCTGAAAAAAGCCAAGAAAGAGGGGGATGGGAATTCCTGTGAGGCAGCTGCCATGCCGGCGGATGGAGATGCCACGGAGTCCCCAGTGCACCATACTAGTCAGCCTGTGCCCACTCAGCCACCAGGAGGCGCTGTGCACCATACTAGTCAGCCTGTGCTCCCTCAGCCACCAGGGGGCGCTGTGGCTAATGATATGGCAGAGAAGACATCCTCCTCTCCCGTGACCATGGAAACGTGCAGCGTTATTCCTTCCTCAGATGTGTCTGCCAAGTCATGTCACGTTCAGACAAGAAAGAATGAAACGTCCCCAGGGTTAGACTCCCAGGCATCGGTGAGGTCCAGAAATCAGTCTCGGGAGAAGCAAAAAGAACCAGAAGTAGAGAAGATCCTGAAAGCTGAAAGACACCCGGAGGAGACACCCAGTTCTTCTAGAGCGGGCCAGAGTTCAAGCAAGACCTCTGCACACAGCACCTTCGTGCCCTTCTCAGGGGGAGGCCAGTGTCTGGGGAGCACTGGCACCAGTAGCATGAGGGCCTCCTCTTCATCATCATCATCTTCATCATCGCTCATAGCGGGTCCTCCTGAAGCCAAGAAACCCAAATCTAGCCATGAAATAAAGGTGAGATGGAGAAAAGGAGATCAACCCTTTCTTCACAGGTGGCACTCTGATGGAACATTTGCAGCCAGACATTTGAATCTTTAGCCAAAATCATCACAGTACTTTTTATATATATATATATAACCTGACCTATTCATTTGTGCTGCATCTAAAACCAGCTATGAGGGAGCAATGGGTATATACGCTAGTTATGCATAACAATTGTGCATTTTATGATAAAGCATCCGACTTGGCAGAAAAACTAACAAAGGGGGTTTGGATCAGATTCAGAAATGGAGGTGCTTCAAATACGGCCCCCAGGGCATCAAGCCTGTTTGATTGAGTCTATTTCAATGGGTCTGTTTCAGACATGAATGATCTGATTACAACCCCTTTGGTCGTTTTCTGTCAAATGTTACTTTTATCTTAAAATGCACAATTGTTTGAGTTGAACCTTGCTATAACAAGTGTATCACACTAAGATACTCTAGGGGTTTAAACCTGTTATAACAAGTGTATCACATTAAGATACTCTAGGGGTTTAAACCTGCTATAAACCTGCTATAACAAGTGTATCACATTAAGATACTCTAGGGGTTTAAACCTGTCCTGCTATAACAAGTGTATCACACTAAGATACTCTAGGGGTTTAAACCTGTCCTGCTATAACAAGTGTATTACACTAAGATACTCTAGGGGTATTACAGGGCCAGCATTTGCCATGTGTATTGCCATGTCATTGGAGATCATTTGTCATGGTTCATGCCCTACACAATAATGGGAGTGAGGAGGTCGTATATGTGCAATAGGCCAGAGTGTGCAAGATGAGTGGTATCGTTCGTAACCAAACTTGATCATTCACTTGGTTGAAGTTTATGGAAAGTCATTATTCATCATACATTGAAGATTTAGGCCTAAGTCTTATCTCAGCCTCAGCCCATTGGTGATTAAATGTTTGATGGAATTGAACAAGTGATATGTGTGTTACAGCTTATAATAACAGTTACGTAATTTACGATGAATTCATTCGTTTTCGTTTCTGTAATTTGTTGTCTGTTTTTCAGAAGACCACCTGTGTCAAAGCCAGTGACGAACAGGGTTTTAGAAGGCAAGATGCAGACTGGGATGGAACTTTAGAGGTAAAAGCAAAAGTGGCAAGAACAACAAAACCACACCTCTAGATCAGCATTTCTCAACTGGTGGGTTGCTGCCCAAAAGTGGGGTTGCAGAATCATTTTGAATGGGTCGCCGAGTGTGTGGTCCTTCAGAACTTTAATAACTTTTGTAGAAAATATAGGAAGAGTAGCTTTTATTTGGGAAAAGATGAGTCTTCCCAGTCCTCAGGTCTCAATCCGAAAGGGAAAAAGAAGCTCTCAGAGAGGGACAGAGAGAGTTCTGCGTGAGCTGCAAATGCATAGCCCAGTTCCGCCAGGATCCTGCAGGACTTTGTTGTGATCGTTGTGGCCAAAAGTGACTGTGCCTTAGGAATTCTCTAAAGCTGGGGTGATTGAGAGCTTCTTTTTTTTTTCCTGTGGGAATTCCTTAAAAATGTATCCCACCAGGATCTTGTGAGGGTTTGTAGTGACTGAATTTGCTGCGGGAATTCTCAAAAATTCTCGTTTAACATTGCCGTAATTTTGAGCTAAATAAAATCAATCACAAAAAGTGCTGAAATTCCAAGACTTTGCTTTAGACCTGTTGTCTGTTTACTTCAATAACTGTAAAGATAAACTAATAGTCTCTACAAAATAACTTTCTACAGTGATTTCCTATAGAGTTTCTTTACAGTTATTGAAGTAAACAAACACCTGTCCAGTTTCTTTACAGTTATTGAAGTAAACAAACACCGGTCTGTCTATGTAGGGATCCTTTCCATGTGGTCAGAGATGGATTCCAATGATTCCAATACAAACCTGTCAGTAGCGGGGAAAAGCACTTTACTTTGACACGGATGCATGACCCATGGGATTACATTGGAGAGCCGTTTTGCGGTTGCTGATTATAGTGCTCTAACAATACTGGACCGATTTCGATCATTTTTGGCCGTAGTAAGAATTGTTGACCTAAAAAGATTATAATTCAATTAAATTCAATTTTATTTATATAAATAGTGCCACAACAATAACATGTTCTCAAGGTGCTTCAATAATAGGGCCCATGTTAAAAGATCCCGAAATTCTCCTTTAATGCCCAGGAATGAATGTGTGCATTGGTAATTATTATCTCTACAGAAATAGCCTGGTATGAAATCTAACGGAGTAAAGACACAACAAAACTAGATGACTTTTTCAGTCTCAAAATCACATCCATTGATTCACATTCTAACAGCCAGTCTGAAGGGAAGTAGCTTAGGCATTTTATAATATTGAATACTGATTAGCTATGGTTATGTGCAGTTTACAAGGAGCGATCAAAAAGTTCTGAGATTGTGCCTTTAAAAAGCGTAAAGAACAAGAGTTCCAGGGAGCGTGGGAAGGTGACTACTTTGTTGAGGATGGTGGCGACATTTAAATCGCTTACGGTTTTTGCTTTTTATAAGCTCAGTCTCAGAGCTTTGAGCATCTTGTATTTCTTATAAAAGCGCTCTTGGTGAATATGGCCAAGAACCCACAACCACAATGCAATCTGTTTTCGCTGTGTTGTCGTCTGACTCATTCGGTTTAAAGGAATTGACTAGCTTTGCTATTGTTCAGCTTTGACCAAGCCTTTCACCAATTAACGTCCCTCTTTCTCAGCCCATTGAGAGCATTTGAATATACAGTATATAATATAATACATATACTATATATATCTTTAGTTTATGCTTGTTGTTTCGCTTTCAAACTAAGGGCATTTGTGTCTAAAAAAAACAAATAAAATGTGCACAGCTAATATTTTGGAGTAGAATGTAGGGTTACAATTTGTCATTTCAGTTCAAGATGAGTATTTTTCCCATCCATCCATGTTTGTACAGATAGTCGGGCATAAGCAGCATCATTGGGGTGTTTAATATTAGGATGAGCCAAATGACCCATATTGGATCTTTGATTAAAGCTTTCTTTTTCAGCAAGTAGATAGAAAATCTCTGGTCTATCATATGGATGCCGGAGCCCATGAGGATGCCGATCAGGACCTGCCAGACGAGTTCTTTGAAGTTACTGTGGACGATATCAGGAAACGCTTCGCCCAGCTGAAGAGTCAGAGGCAAGTGATGAGCGCTTGCTTGACAGAGATGCGGTGGAGAGGTCACTGCTGGCTTGTGCAAATCTTCACTCACACTTTTGCTCTTTCCACTTTTGCCTCTCTGTGACACATAACCACCCGTGGAAATAGATCCATCTGGCATGTAGAATAACCAAGGCAGACTGACTGGAAGACAGATGTCACTTTAACCTTTTGAAGTTGGAGGGGAAGAAAAATCACAGCACATGGGCACATTGACACAGGGGGGTGATAGGCACTGCACAGGGCACATTGACACAGGGAAAAGGGTTACTTGTGTTGGTTTTAACGGCATGGCCATGCTCAAGCTAAAGCTATCAAACAACCTATTGCATTTAGATTGGTATTAGCTGAATTACCTGTCCAGTCCAGCAGAAAACAGGCAACTTCAGCCTCACTTTGAAGAGCCTTGGCCCTCATAGGTGTGTGCCATTGGCCTTCAAGTAATAATCCTTCATTTTTTCCATTTGACCTCTTTCCAACATCAGGAAGTTGTTGGAGGAAGCCCCTCTTCTGACGCAAGCCCTACGAGATTCCCAGGTGAAGGACAAGATGGAGAGGTACCCTTTTGTGAGTGAACATATAATCTTTCAGCCCAGCTTTGCCAGCATCTCCCTTCTATCAGTGTGCCATCCGCTAGCCAGCATCTCCCTTCTATCAGTGTGCCATCCGCTAGCCAGCGCTCCATTGCTCTGATGGCAGACACACAGACCCACTGTTGCCACTGCGCAGGCTCCCAGAATGCAATGTACGCTCCAATAACATGTTTATTTTGCTAAAATGTCAGTGTTGTTGTTGTCCTGTTTGAATATACAAGTAACATGTTTGGTTCATTTTTTTTTGACAGGTAGTTCTTAGAGTCCAGTTTCCAGACCGGTATATTTTACAGGGATTCTTCAGACCCCTGGAGACAGGTAAACATCTCTGCCTCTTCCAGTACCTTCTCTCTGTGTCTCTTCATTCTAGAGTCTCCATTTTCCATACGCTGCTCTTTAAAAAACAACTCTTGTTCTAAGTGTCTAGTTGGGTTCGGACCTTCCTTTCCTGTGTGTGATACATTTTTGCCTTTATTCAGTTACTGCTTTGAGACAGTTTGTGAAGGCCCATCTGGAGGATCCAAACCTCAGCTTCTACTTGTGTGAGTTAAAACACACTCTCACACACACACGCATGCGCACACACACACTCACTCACTCACTCACACACACACTCACTCACTCACTCACTCACTCACACACACACACACACACACACACACACACACGGCACAAAACTATAACATTCTAGCAAATGTAATGTATACTTAATTCAAAAGTGAAGCATATTTGTTTATTTTGGCTCTTTGAATGTTGGTTTTGGCTAAATGATAAAACATACAGCATCCTCTTCTTTGCCACTAGTGTTGAATGGCCAGACAAGAAGACATTAATAATTAATGAATTAATAACTGCAATAATTAATGCAGCTTTCCAGTTTTGTCTTATTTCTATTTTTCTACAAAACTGTTGCACATTCCAAAATGGATGTGTAAAGAGTGTTTAGTCCTAAGCTTGACCATTGTAGAGCAGGCCATGCTGCAGACATTTGGGACCGAAGGGTTAATCTATACAGAAATAAGACATTTGGGACCAAAGGGGTAATCAATACAGAAATAATTTATACAAATATTTATATTGGTTAGCATATGGGTGTAATTAAAGAAGGAAAGAGGATGGAGTATGGTGCGTGTGCATGTGCACTCAATGTCTAGTTGATTGGGATGTACAAAGAAAAGGTGTGAAGAATCTTGTCCTGCATTTGAATTTTCTTTTTGTGCTTTGGCAGTTTTCCAGCTTTTTGTGCTTAAGTATACATTGTATGCAAGGCTTTGTACAAGAGGCCCACAGGACATAGTTTAAATGACTGCTGTAGGTGCTTTAAGCAAGGAAGTTGGAAGTGATAAGTTTTCAGTACTGCAGGCATAGCAACACATTTCTTTATTTCTGAATGAGCAGTGAATGTCACATGTCTGGTTTTGTATGTAACTACGTTACGTTTTCATTAAGAGTTTTTTTTTTTTTATTGTTTGTGTCATTTTGGAATGATTCTCTTCATGTATACTCATAGAACAATACAAGTAATTTGATTTACGTTCCTCTTTGCAGTCATTACTCCCCCTAAGGCCATTCTGGATGACTCCTCTACACTCTTCCAGGTAAATCCAGTGATTTAGAGGCAGGTTTCTGTACACACATCTCTTTGTTTATGCTGTGCAGGTCTGTCTGTCTGTACTGTTAGTTTGGTTGAATACTTTTTTTATGTACTGTGTGTGGATTGGCTTTTATGTATCGGTTGTCATATGGGGCGACAGTGGTACAGGAGGTAAAGAAGTCGTTTAGTAAGCAGAAGGTTGCTAGTTCGATTCCCTGTCGAAGCGTCCTTGAGCAAGACACTGAACCCCTAATTGCTCCTGATGTGCAGTGTGCCATCAGTGTAAATGTAAAATGTGTATACATTGTAAGTCGCACATATGTAAGTCGCTTTGGATAAAAGCGTCTGCTAAATGACTAAATGTAAATGTAAATGTCATATGTCAATTTGAGCAGAGCAAAAAGTTCTTAGCTGGAGGCCTCTGTGTATGTCTTTGCTCATTTTTTGTATAATCTTTATCTTATTATGTTATTCGCATTAGTGTGCATACCCCTACAATTGTACAATGTCAGTAAAAATGTAGGTTCTCAAACTTCTCAAAACACAAAATGGCTACCCAACACCAGCAACCAGTGCTTCCTCTTCTTTCTTTTTCTTTGTATTCCAACCAGTGCCACCAGACTCAAGCTGCCACTTAAACATAGAAATGTCAAAGGTCCTCTCTAGAGGCAGTGTTGTCTCTTGTTGTTTTACACATCATAGATAGATAGATGGATACTTTATTATGTATCATGTACACATTGAAGCTATTATCACTGGAGCTATTATTATTACCCATCACTGCTACAATATATCTTATTGTATCTCTCTAGTAAAAACAGCTTTTCAGTGCACTTCAGAATTATTGGCACCTTTGCTAAAGACAATTGAAAAGGATTATTTAAAAATAATAAATAATGTTATATTGAAAATAGAAAAGAAATAGTGGAGGATCTGTGGGGCTGTGGGGCTGTTTCTCCTCCTGAGGCCCTGGCAGTATTGTTCATGTTCATTGCATAATGGGCTCCTGGTGATTTTAAACCAAAATCTAAAAATGCTTTGATATCTTTTTAAATCGACCTGCTGCTTTTGTGGGCATCAGATAGCTTAATTCAGTACCTCTGTCAGCTGCTTAGAGGAGCTTATGTTTGTTGAATGTTACCAACATTTGAAGAGTCAGAAAAGTGACGAGGTTGATCATGGGGATGTGACCAATGTAGTGAAGTGTGTTTGTGCTGATGCTCAATAGGAGGCGGACTAAACCTCTTTGTTTCTGCTATTCTAGGCTAACCTCTTCCCTGCTGCTATCGTATACTTTGGCTCAGATGTCAAGACAGGTTTGTGAATCTCAAGCTTCATTTCAAGTTTCCTTGTTTCCTCTTGGGGTTCCTCTCTCGCCTTAACTCTGTCTGAACAGTATTATTGAGCATATCAGACTTAACTGTGCTCTATGTCTGAACAGTATTATTGATTATATCAGACTTAACTGTGCTCTCTGTCTGAACAGTATTATAGAGTATATCAGACTAAACTGCTCTCTGTTTGAACAGTATTATTGAGTAAATCAGACTTAACTGTGCTCTCTGTCTGAACAGTATTATTGAGTATATCAGACTTAACTGTGCGCTCTGTCTGAACAGTATTATAGAGTATATCAGACTTAACTGTGTTCTCTGTCTGAACAGTATCATAGAGTATATCAGACTTAACTGTGCTCTCTGTCTGAACAGTATCATAGAGTATATCAGACTTAACTGTGCTCTCTGTTTGAACAGTATTATTGAGTAAATCAGACTTAACTGTGTTCTCTGTCTGAACAGTATTATTGAGTAAATCAGACTTAACTGTGCTCTCTGTCTGAACAGTATTATTGAGTATATCAGACTTAACTGTGCTCTCTGTCTGAACAGTATTATAGAGTATATCAGACTTAACCGTGCTCTCTGTCTGAACAGTATTATAGAGTATATCAGACTTGCCAGATAGAAAATAGGACGTGTGTTTATGTTTACTTTGCTTCACAGATTGTTTCTTACGGAGAGAAGTTTTGGACTCTAGGGTCAATGCTCATCAAGCAGATGAACTCATAGCTGGGTAAGTTTTTTTATTTATTTATCAGTTACTTATTCCGATCCAGTTAAGTTTCTTAACAGTCTGGAGCCGAGACTGCCTCGTCACACATGATCTTAAGACCAAGCCTTCTTGGCAACATTCTTGCCATTCTTGTATGACATCCTATCACAATCTTCAGCAAAGCCACCAAACAGTATTGCTTTGCTGAATCTGCATATCTTGGTGGACTAACTTGGTGTCTAGAATAAAATTACTCGATTTGACCACTCAGGGGTGCTATAATCACTCTTTATGGTCTAAAATCATGATTCTTATTTCAAGTCATGCTTTTTGAGATCTTGATGTCAGCCTTGATGTTGATGGGGAAGGCGCCAAACACGAAATTGGTTCATAATTGGCTAATTTCTTTTTTGGTGCTCAAGACCCGATCTCGAGGCAGTCCAGAATCATTCTGCCTCTAAGGTGTGCAACTTTAAGTTCAGATGCGTTATTCTCCTCACGAAATTTAGCACAGGTGATCTCCAGTCTGAGACTCATTAAAGGTATTAGTTGGATTTCAAAATGTAAACAACATCTGGATTAGTCTGCAATGGTTGGCTTTAAACCAGTCAAAATGAAAACATCAAACTGGAAGGTTAAGGGTGTGGGAGAACTTTTTGGCACATGAAAATAAATCATATCATATGAAGGCCACTCTTAGGGCAAATCATGTTTCCATCAGGGATCAATGAAGTGCATCCAACCCAATGCCAGTCATGTTTCTGGGAGATTATGGGAGCTTGTCTGTATTATTGCTTCATTTGAGTCTTTCATTGTATCTCCCTCCTCCTCTAAGCTCCATCTCCAAGTCTTCAGTTCCATCTTGCCCCTCACTGCCCTCGGAGGAGTCCTGTCCCCTGCCAGCAGTGCCCAGTGCATCCCCCCGTCAGCCGGACGCAGCGGAGCCCCACGCTCAGGCGCCCAGGCCAGTTGATCCCACCAACATGCCTAAGTGGCTCAAGCTACCAGGTACATCACACAACAAAATATGTACAACACAGTCACAGCATCACCAAATTAAAGACGCCTGAAAGTAAAATATGTACAACACAGTCACAGCATCGCCAAATTAAAGACGCCTGAAAGTAAAATATGTACAACACAGTCACAGCATCGCCAAATTAAAGACGCCTGAAAGGACGGTTTGCATTTGGTATGAATCGTTGCTGGCAGAACACCAAGAAGTATCAACATGCACAGAAGACACAAGACCAATTGTCATCTATTATCTATATGTCTGTCATATATATGTCATTGTTATAGGTTTAGAAGCATTTCATTTGTTTCCCACATCAAAACAACCGACTACACTTTGAAAGCTATCTATCAGTCCAGATTACTGTTAGTGCACATATGAATGATTCAACAGATGAGGAAAAATGAAGTCATTTTTCAAAGCCATAAGTTCTCGTCATCTCAACCCCAGTATGCACACCCAACCCATCCACATGAAATATCACTGGGCCTCACAACGTACTGGCTCCTGGCTGTTTTGTGTCCACGTGACTTTTCCAAGACTTACTGTGCCAGCTAACCAGTTCAGTTCAATTTAACTTTAGTTATATAGCGCTAATAGCAGATTTAGAATTACAGATCCCATAGCCTGAACCCCCCTAGAGCAAGGACACGCAAGGCAGGGAGAAACTCCCTTTAATAGGGAGAAACACTAACGCAAGGCAGGGAGAAACTCCCTTTAATAGGGAGAAACACTAACGCAAGGCAGGGAGAAACTCCCTTTTAATAGGCAGGGAGAAACTCCCTTTTAATAGGGAGAAACACTAACGCAAGGCAGGGAGAAACTCCCTTTAATAGGGAGAAACCTTGAGCAGAACCCCAGCTCAAAGGGGGAGCCCATCTGCTTTGGACCGGCCAGGTAGATATACAGATATACGGGGGGTGGTGAGGGGACCAGGAGCAAGCAGGTGGATTCACACACATATCAGAGGAGAAAACATATTAGCACACACGGCATATGTACATTAGTGCATTCATGCGTTAGTGGGTATACAGTGTCGTTGTAAGGTTACTATTTTAAGGCTAAGCAGAGCAATGAAGCAGAAAACTAGATCGATGATGGCGTTTATTTATATTAGGGGTACATAGGCTGGCAAACAGTATTATAAACAGAGATCCATTTGTACATAATAGTTTGTGTGTGGAGAAGCAGGGGAAGAAAGTGAGAGACAGCGAGACAGCGAGTGGACAGAGCTAGGTGGTATGCAAAGTGTATATGTCATTATAGGTTATGGTAATGAGGAACAACATTATCAGCTCCATCAGCATGTGCAGGTAAAGGGTCCTACTACATGGGAGGGAACAGAGACAGGTTAGAAACAGAATATCAGAAAGTCATGCACACTAAAAAATGATGCACTGCCAAAATGTTTAAATATCAAATTCATTCTGCTATGGCACGACACCACTCCGTCCTCTCTTGGCCGTTCACCCCTCGGCCACACAAGGCTTTAACCACCTCCGGATACCCTATAGGTGACGATTATTATTATTATTATTATTATTATTATGTTCACAGGACGTTCACATGGTGATACAGTGCAGTAAGACAAATAATGAAAATTACTAATGACACATTTATGGAAATTTTTAATGAAACGCCTGCCTTTATTAAACTGGGGCATCGACGAGTGCACTCACACACACAAACAAGCACCGTTAAATGCACAGGTGCGCACAAGAGGCCCATAAGCACATCCTGCTGAATTTAAATTATTCGCATTGGAAAAAGCCCAGCCTAACAAAATGAATTAATAAGCTGCTGGGCCAACTCACGGAACCCCTCTCCTTCAATGGAGCGAAACGGCCTTTTGTCAGAATGCTACGTATTTTTCTGTCATTTTCTGTTTGTCCTGGAGTGGGATTTTTCTTGAGCTACTAGCGAAGGCGGCGATGCTCGGTTGCAAAAGCCCACCGGAAACACACACACACACACACACACACACACACACACACACCGGCATCATCAGTCGTCTTGCAGACTCTATCCACATGGCGCTGCAGGGCGGAATTCCCCGTCCGCTTACTATCATATTTCATTACAACTTTACACTTCTTACATTGGACGTATCCAACAGCCTCATTAGAATCCGCATTGACTACTAAACAGAAATATCTCCATACAGTAGATTTCCCTTGGTTTTGTATTGGTTTAAACTCTCCATGCCTTTAGTGGACACCCAGACCAACCCTGTCCAGGAGCAATTCAAACCTTTTTGACCAACTTTTCACATATCTGCCTTGAGGTCTTCATCACCCTTCTGAATGTGGAAGGACTTAACGTTCTTCATCTTCCTCCTCCTCTCATCCTCCTGGCCGAGGAATATTAATTATCTATTTTCTAAAATATTGGCATTGATAGTAGCAGTATGTGATATGGTGTCATCACCCACTACAAAGTCATCCGACACAGGTTCAGCCAATTCAATTCAATTCAATTCAATTCAATTCAATTCAATTCAATTCACTGAAGTTAGATGCTAGCTAGCTTGCCAGCACTGCATCCAATGACAGAGCCTTCAGAATGTACTCACCCAATATGGCCCATTTAAACGGTCGTAACGAACAGGCTCAGTCCAGAGAGTGAGAGCCCATGTAGCAGGGGACTCATTCTGAATACTGATTGTGCTGCGAATAGCCAAGCAAGACTAGGTCAGTTAAACAGGTGCGGCTTATCGTACATCATTTGCGATCATCGTCCCTGTTTAGCTGGGCACGTACAAACTATGTTTAACAAGTGTTTGAGGCTTCGATGTTAATCAAACCGTAGTGAATGATTGTATGCTGTGGGTGCTGGTAATGGACCAAATGGTGCCTAATTTGCCATTAAACCCAAAGAAGACAATGATAGTCAAAGCGTAATCAGGATATTCAGTTGCGCTTCAACACAAGTAACTACACCACATCTTGGCAGCATTTGGAGATTGGTATCATGGCTGGATGCACCATTTCACTGTTAGTTTTATAAATGATTCAAGGTTCAGCAATCTACACTACACTACCAGAAAACCTTTATGGTGTCACATAAATGTATTAATGACACTTATATGCTAGCTAGGTTGTAATAATTTGGCTGTAGACTGCATACATTAATATGAGGAAACTGAGTGAGATTTTATCCAATGTTGTAGAAGCTTGGAGTGAAAATGGCATATCGTCACTTGTATCAAGCTAGCAATCATTGCAACAGGCCCACATAGGCTTACACACAGAAGTGGAGGTCTAGGCTGCATCATTTCATAGGCTAATATTATCCTCTTGAAGAGATAGATACAGTTCAAAGATACAGAAGTTATCTCTGTCTGCATCTACATCAATACACAGATTGTATGACTGCCAACATTCTTTATAGTGGTGGCCAGCACAGCTTGCAAAAATGTTCTTAGTGCATATCGTAGGTCCTGGCTATGTGTACATCACACAAGTTCATGCCTCAATGATGAGACAAATGAATCATGTAGCCCTAATGTGGTAGACAAGATGCTAACTTCCTGTTTTATTTTATTTTCAGCAAAGCCTCCGCCATCCCTATTGTTAATGACTGAAGGCACCCAACATTTAGGCTAATTTGTATAAAATGGGCCATTGTCATACCTTATGCACTTGAATCAATTCTGGAAAAAGGAGGCATATTTGCAAATAATTACTGGCTTTTAAAATAAAATGTGGTCAGCCTATGTCGATTGTAAATGCCTTCAAATATCAGGGTCAATGTTTGTTACTGTGAGTACTTGCTGTTTGTGTACTAATAATTTATGTCATTTTTTTTATTTCAGGTAAAAAATGAATGAACTGAAGATGTTTGAAGAGAAGAAAATATTATGTAATTCCAGTCTGAAAGAAATGACCAGTCATGAATTTAGTGCCATTGCATCTCATGGGTGAAATGTATTGGTATAATAAATCAAAATGAATTTTGGCAGACCGGAGTTTGTTATGATCTTCTGTGTGTGTCATTTGTGGTTACAGCCATCCCAGTCATACACCGCTACTGATATTTGATTACTGGTGACCATTTAGGGATACAATACGCAATGAATATTACTAAACAGTGGCGGCTTCTGAAAATATTCTCAGGGGGGGCAATTTTTTTGATAATGATTCGAAGGTACATTTAGCAGGACAATTGTATCTATTTGTTGTGAGCTGATTAACTCATACAGCAATACCTTTTTGTCCACTAGATGGCAGCACACAACAGAAAGATTTCCCCTCTAGCTACATAGGATACAGGTGGAAAGCTATGGAAGAAAGTTGCATCCAGGAGCCTTCAAAAGAATAAGTGAGGTGGCTCCACAATAAATTGTCCCACTTGTTCATTGTTCACATTACCCAAATGTTGTATGATGTAAAATAGCTTAACAGGACACAATAACAATATAAAGAAGGGGGCAACATCAAGTCAAAACCAACAATATTTATTGACTAATCTTTACAAAAGCAAAATAAGTTCAACTCTGTTACAATGGCATAGAAAATAACTCTGTGTTAATGCAAGTAGCATGCATGGAGTGAACAATCTCAAAGACAGCCTGTATCCCTCATCCAGTTGAGTGGCAAAGTTCATCCTCCCAAAACCAGAGAACTTCAGACAGCTGTCCATGTGTAGCTTCGCCTGCTCGTGTTTCTTTACCTTTTCGGACAGATGGTGCACTCATGTTGTTGTCCATGCAGTGCTGTTTGTCATGGTGCCTTCGGGGTGGAAAAGTAGGCAGGGATAGCAAAAGACTGCGTTAGCCACTTCAGCCTGGTAGCCATGATTTTCTTTGGTACCAATTCTTTGAAAATCCTCGAGTGTAGGATTTCCCCCTCCCTGTTTAATTGATAGATTTGGTCTAGGACAGGGGTACGGAACAGTGACGGTCAAAATCCCAAAAGATAACTCCAACAAAAACGTTTGAACTATGCACAAAAGGTCATGTGGCCTTATTTGTGCGAAAGGTGACACTTTTTTGTGGTTTAAACTTGGGCATAAAAGGTGTGAAGGCCAGGCGGAGGCACTGATGTAAGTGTTCATTAGTGAGTGTGCTCCTGTATTTGTTTTTCATCATATTCATGGTTGAAAAGGCAGACTCACAACAGTATGTTGAGGTATGCACGCTCTTGTTGTGTGGCTGATCTAACTATTACACTGCATGTTGCTTGGTATGATTGTAGATGGTTTATTTTTCTGCCCCTTACCTCAGAGTTCTGCGGGTATTTTTGTTCGAAGTGTGCATGCTTTGTTTCATAGTGACGTTTAACGTTACTACTTTTGACAAGGGCAACCGTCTCGTTGCAGATTAAACACATCGGTTTTGTGCTCCCCACAGGCAGCACAAATGCATACTTGTCAGTCCACTCTGTCTTAAATTAGCGATTTTTGGAATCAACTTTTCGTTTTTTGTCGGGTTTAAAGCACGGCATGATTTTCGTTTGCTGAGAAAAAGATACCGTTCACAAATCTATCTGCCCGCGTTGTTGCCATTCGCCTTATTCACACGCGGCCATATTGGAAACGAAAACGAGGCTTGGTTGGGTAATACCGACCGGAAATCATTCTCTACGATACGAAGAGTAATGATGCACTCACAACAATACCATGTCTAGTCTCTCATAGCACTCACAACAATACCATGTCTAGTCTCTCAGCACTCACAACAATACCATGTCTAGCACACACAACAATACCATGTCTAGCACTCACAACAATATCATGTCTAGTCTCATAGCACCTACAACAATACACTGGAACAACTTGAAGTTGTCTTCCAACATCAGCCAGCAATCTCTAATCTCTAATCCTGTGAAAATTCACTCTAGTTACCTCAGGACTCCGGAGCTGCATATAAGTATATTTATTAGACAAACAACAATTGCAATCGGGCTCACTCCCAGCACAAGGCTGAAAGTGAAGCCCTGATAAACACATCGCACAAGGTTTATATAGACAGAAGTTTAGTTTTCAGCGGGGATAACCACGTGGTGGATCTCTGACGTCCGAGGCTCCCTATATTGCAAGGATGGCAGTTTTGCACAAGGTCGGAAGAAGCTTATCACCTCTGGTCTAAACATGCTCTTGTACATATGCAGACTAAGTGGCACCTAATAATTAGATGATTAGATTAGATTCAACTTTATTGTCATTGCACAGAGTACAAGTACTGAGGCAACGAAATGCAGTTTAGCATCCAACCAGAAGTGCAAAATAGCAAAAAGTGCAGAGTATGTGCATATGTAAAGTATAAGTGAATAAGTGAATAAATAAATGAATAAATAGATATGTACAGTAAGAAATAGATATGCAATATGAACAGTAAGAAATGGATATGCAATATGAACAGTAATTGGGACAAGAATAGCAGCAATTGAGGTAAGAAGTGTAGGTATGATATTCTAAGTTACACACATGCAGAAACAAAGAAAATCTGTGTTCCTGCTTACATAAGTACATGATTCATATAAGGTAATTAATAATACAAGGCACTTTATTATATTCTTAAGTCATTAACAGTGTTTGGAATCAGGTAGGACATCAGAAGTGGCTCCAGCAATGAATTTAATGCAATTAGCATCCAACGTTCTCTCCAGCAGATCTTCCTCATCTCAACATCATGACCGTTCTCTTGCTTTGCTTCAGAGGCCGCTTCGAATCATTGTCTTGTGTGTCATGTCTTTGTGTGTCTTGTCCACATTTTTGTGTCATTGTCTATTTATGATTTGTAATTTTTAAGAAAGAGACACTTTACCAGTAGCCTCTCAGAGTTAATAGCCTCTTCATGACTAAGGGTGGCCTTCCCCATTCCCCTTTTGCGAGAAATGTTTTGAGTTTAAGGTCTTTAGTCACTTGTAGTGCTGTGTCTTTGGGCCTGGGAGTGTTCTGTAGCATCTACCAGAGGGGAGGAGTTTGAATAGTTTGTGTCCGGGGTGTGAGGGGTCTGCAGTGATTTTTCCTGCCCGTTTTGCATGCCTTTTAGATAGTTCGCTAGTTTTAAACCAAAACTCCCTACTGCTGATTTAACAAAAATCTACAAGAATACACACTGCTATGGTTATGGTTATGATATTTAGCAGACACCTTTGTCCAAAGTGACATTAGAAAAAAATTACACACACAAAAACACAAGAAACAATATAAAGTATCAATTTAAAGCACACATTTAATAATAATAACATTAATAATTATTTCAAAACTACAGTTATATTTATAAAGTATGACTATTTGCATAAACCAAATTCATGTTTAGTGTAAAGGGTGTATGAAAGTTAATGAAAGTTAAGTCTGTATTGTCCTAGGGCCGTTTCATACGCAATTCAAGCTACGCACACAGCTGTAGATGCAAGGCTCACATAAGTAGGCCTACTTTTAGTACATAGAGACTTGATGCCTTGCGTTTTTTCAGGTGCTGTTTACCACTCAAACTCTTCATAGGGTGTATTAGCATCCAAGTAACTGAAATACAGACTGCTGCTGCAGTGCAATCACAGTAGCATGTATCTAGCACCTAGCAAGATAATATTTCCTCCTTTATCAGTGCAAGTCTATGGGTGACCAGGGACCACTTTCCGTTTCCATCAAACTGTGGGTGGGGCCAGGATTTGGATTTCAAAAGACAGTCCTATTATCTCATCACCAAGGCTGCTCCCCACAGGTGGATTATCAATCCATTCGTTCTCGGTTGAAGGTTTTCAGACATCTGTGGTTTAAACTGAATAGAAGAGCTATAATCTGACAGAACCAGGCCAGGCCTATTTTGGAATTCTGGGGCAGATTTCAGTTGGGAATGGGATCTCAGTGAAAGGCTGATCATGGGAAAGCAAGAGTTTGTGCAAGAGGGCAAATGCATGAGATTAGCACAGACCACTCTGCCATTAGTCTTAGCCTTATATATATGCATAGGAAATCTCAATTGCCCCACTCGCTTCATAAATTGGATATTCTCTGTGTATGTCTCTCACAGCCATTTTGACCATATCAATGTCTTGACTCAGTTTATCAGTCATGTATCAATTGTGCAGAGGCATCTGTGAATGTTTTTAAAAATGCAGTCCACGGTTATGGCGAAAGGTTGAATATGTTTGAGCTCAACAGCCAATCAAAATACACCTTCTCCTCCGTTCTCCTGAGGTATTGATTGTCTAGAAATACTATTCTGATTCTGATTCTGATTCTGAATTATGTATGGCTCGGTCCGATCCACTATGTTTGTTTCCCATTCACAAAGACAGAACTGTGTGCTGTGAACACCGCGTTTTTTAAGCGCACACACTAAACAGACAGCTGTAGAGAAATATGAGCAATTCGCTAAATATGACAGAAAGTGTATTGAATTAGAATCGCGGACTGTAGCTTACCTTTAGCATTTTGTTTTATTTTATTTATTGGGGGCTGGACTACGAAGAGCAAATTCACAGGCTCCGTTACTTTATTTCTTAATTGGGAAAACAGGTAGGCTACTCCCTTACTCCTTAAAAATTCCTAATGCATAGATCCTTCATGAATGAAAGCATGTGACCCAAACATCGTCTGACGTCTGGCTTCAGCGCAAGCAGAGGCAAACGGGGATCAACAAGAGACTGGCTGTGTGACAATTTCCTTAACAATCAACAACAACCGGGTTCAGCCATCCTGTCGGTGCTCTACGGCGGGCCTCTCGTGGCGCTGAAGACCGTTTCCTTTCTGTTTGGTGAGTGTATATAATACATATTAATGTTCCGGGCACTGGCTTTTCAGTAACTTGTCAGGTGCGGAAGCCAGCGACCTGTTTTGCTGAGTATGCAAGCTTTTGCGTTCCTTTTACATTGCCTGTAATTCCGGTGTTTTGCTGAGCTGTGCTGAGCGACATCACTGCAATATGCGGGAGACATTCGTTAAAGGGCTGACTGTGCTGATTCATCACGCCTTGCTTGATAGGCTTGTATAGACGAGGTAAGTTAAAGCCATGGTCTGACTTTATTTTTTATTTTAATTTTTTAAACGAAAAAATGTCGTGCTCTGTATAGCTACCACAATATCCCTTTTCTTGTGTGAAATAAATGTTAAACGATTCTACCACTAGCTAACGTTAGCTACGACAGTAAGTGTCGATAGGTGATATAGCTACGTATGTACACTACAAGTAGTTTTCTTAAGAAATGCGCTTCAATATCCAAAATCCGGTTATATTCATATTAATACATCGGGTAACACTCACGTACAGCCTGTCTTAATACTGCTATCGTTAACGTTGTTTAGCGTTTCAGTAAGTAACGTTAACGCTGGATTTCCAGGACAGGCGAAACGTTAGCATCGGCTTCCAACACAGCATTGGCGTTTGTCTTGATTGCAGATCTGTCAAATGATGGTCAACTGCAGACAGCTGGATAATATCCATAGCTAGGTAGGCATTAACGATAAAGTTGTGACTGGCATCAGTAGAAGAGAAGAAATTAAGTTTCTATTTTTCTATTGGATAGCCTGCTCAATTCCATCATTGTTCGTGTTTGGCTAAGATAGTTGGGTAGCCAGTGATTTAAGTTCATTCTTCTTCGGGTTTGGAACATTTCTTGTTCAAGTTAAATAGCTAACATTAATTGATGGTGGCCATCGTTCTGTGAGAGTAGTTAATGTACCTTTTAATTAAACATATTTGATTCATGTCATGGCATTCATAACCTAGTTTACAGCGACATGTAAGTGATCAAATGACAGGTTTAGATTTAGGTGCTGATTCATCAAACCGTGAATTTGACGTTTGGTAGCACGGGCGTGGGGAGCCATGGCAACATGGAACTAGCAGACAAAGGTCTGGTAGAGAGAGCAGTCTTTGGTGTATCGGAGTCAACAACAGGCTTCCAAGGCCCGCAGGAGCTACAATTAGCTCTGCCTAACGTTGTGTCGCAAGCTTTCTAGTAGCTATGCAACTCAACAATTACAAAGCGGCCAATATTTAGCATCTTGGTGTATCTTTTTAGCCTTGATTGCTTTAAGTGTTGCCAATTACATTTGTGTTTTTGCGAGAAAGTTGATTCTTGTCCTTGCTAAGAATGTAGCTTGCTAGTTAGCTTAGCCTCAATCGGCAGATGGCTAGCCAACCTTGCCAAATATGTAACATGTCGGTTTGTAATTAATGTAAATACTTAAAGGTTATGGGCGTCGATGAACGAAGCTGGTCTTCTGCCAGCAATGTTGGGCTCATATGTTTTGGTTATTTGTAATATTGTTCGTCCAAGTAGCCTATAAATCCACAACCAGCTATCTGACAGTTCGATTCCGAAATGTGGTGTGCAGTTATCAGTTTAACAAATACAAACTGGTTATTCTGGGATTATTCTCATTTGTCCGGTGATGTGAAGGTGACAGGAGATGATCACAGAATAACAAATAGACGTGCTTTATCTTCAAGACAGTCCCTGAAGATGCTGAGACCAAGATGTAATATTTGTAGTTGTAACTTTGCCAGGCACTTTTGTGTGTGTGAGAGAGATATGGATGAGAAGGCAAGGAAGTATAGCCCAGGTGTTTGAAAAGATGTGTGACCTATGTATTTTTGAAATTATATGCGTATGTGTGATATGCAATAACAGCGAAATTGGCAGCAGATCTATCTGTAGTCGTATGGAGGCGTAAAGCTGAGTCCTTTAAAGGCATTTTCCAGATTGCACAATTTTTTTCTCTTAGCAGTTTATAACTATTTAGCAACAGAAGGCAGTTTCTGTTCTTCCCCAATTTTTCACTTTAGCTGACAAGGGGCGACACTCTGTCTCACAGCAACGGCCCTAGTGAATATAGAAAAATAAAAAATACATACAAAACTGTTTAGGATCACTGAGCAATTTCTCTGTTTTTGAAACAAAACACTTTCTGTTTAATTCAGATAATCTAAAATTGGTCAGAAATATGTAGGCATGGTTAATGTTGTCATTGTCTGTTATAGCGTGGCTTCTTTGAGTGGAATATCTCCATTAGTGTAAAAGACACTTCTTCTGTTATTATTACTCCTGTCAGTGGCACATCATGTTTAAAACGATAATTTATCACTTGAAAACCTTTTTGCAATGTTGTTTATGCAGCTGAAAACAGCTAAAACCAGCTTGAGTATGTGGAGTATCAGTTTGTAGATTTCATTTTGGTCTAAAATTGGTCAGAAAGAAAGGGATTTCATCAGAAACACATCAGTCTGTTATTGTTTTAAGAAGTTAAGGCTATTTCATACAAGAAACTGAAGATCTTCCAAAGGTGTGCACTGCATCCTTCACAGAATAGTGCAAGTGGATTAAAACACCAGAATGAGAAATTGATGCCTTAAAGGTCCTCAGCTTGCAGATGTATTAAATAGTGGCCACAAAACACCCGTCTCATCGTCAGCAGTGAGGAGGCTTTGGAATGCTGGCCTTCTAGGCAGAGAAAAAGCAATGTCTGAGACTGGCCAATGGAAGGGAAAGACTAATGTTTGCAAAAGGCAACTGGATTAAATTGCTGATCTAATAAGCAGACAATCACTAAATCAATCGAGTGGCTGTGCAAGCTCTTGTAGCCTCGACTTTCATAATAGACATGCCTCCTCTTGTCAAAAGAGTGTGGGAGTGATTGTCGTTATTTTGTATGCGGAGGATTAGCATTTTTGCACATAACGGTTTCCCAGAGAGAATGAATGGGATTTTGGAAAATTGACAAGAAAAAACTCACCACTGTAGATTAAAAAAACTCCCTATTTTAGCTGATGTTTTGCTTGTGTTGGTTCAGTGTGATCGTAACCTTGACTCCAGAAGCTAATTCCTTTTGCTGTGTCCGCTGCGTAACCTCTACAAATATTCTTGTTGTTGTCTTCCACTCACATCGCATTTAACCAATAAGCACCAACTGTCATTGCAAGCCCCACTCAGCAGTTTCAGGCCGCACAGAAGTACTTCCCCTGGAATGGGTACTTATCTCTCCCCTGAAAACGGCTCTGAAAAAAGTCCTGCAGGGCGGTTCCTGCAGTTGAAATACACAAAGGTGCAGGTCTACTAATTTCTGCAGTGGAAAAATGCCTTTAATGCCAAGAAAAGGTTTTTGTGAGCTTAACTGGAGAATGAATTGTAAAGGCACTGTGATGTCTGTGTGTGTGAGCGCCATATGTGTGTATTCACTTTTTGGGGCGATGGGTGAAGTGGTTGTATGTAAATACCTTTATCAGTATCCGCCATTGCAATATGTCATGGCAGCGTTATCCTTTTCTCCTTGATTGTCAGTCAAAGCTGGATGCTAAATACTGGTGTGTGTGTGTGTGTGTGTGTGTGTGTGTGTGTGTGTGTGTGTGTGTGTGTGTGTGTGTGTGTGTGTGTGTGTGTGTGTGTGTGTCTTCAAAAGGTGCACAATGTGAGACACACAAAGACCACTGAGGCATGGCATAGTGGGCTGGTTAAATAGTAAAAAAATCTTTCTCCTGTTTGAGTAATGATGAAATCTGTTGTAAGGAGGACCTCCTGCGTGACGGGCTGTGGAGAGACATGAGCCTCTGGCTGTCTAAAGCCTGCTCAAGTAAGAGCAGGAAGGAATGCCTTTACTCAAGTGCAACTATGGCAACTTTGGGGATTTCACAAGCTGCCTTGGCAAAGCTGAGCGCACTCAGATGCCTGGATGCATCGCTGTGGTGTCCACACCAAGCAACAGGGAAAGGTACATGGTGGTCTTTATACATTGCAGAAAAGAATGGCTCCTGTACGGAGTTCAGCCTCGGGTGGTATGATAAGTTGCAGATTCCCTTGGACATTCCCTCGACAAATTTGCTGATGTTTATGAAATATGTTTATTAGTAATTTCCTCAATACCTTTAATCCTCTTCCTAAAGTAATTACTACAATTGTGTTCGAGTACTTCTGTTATGTATGGAAGTCTACTTTTAGTTTTTTTTCCTACGATTTGTGTGTGTCTTCGGTCTTCTCAGACTGCTGCTGTGGGTTGGGTGCAGATCAGGCAGACTGGTGTATGTCCTCGGGTTGCATCATCTTGCTGACGATGTGCCGCAGTTTTTAGCCGCAGTGTCGAAAAATGGAGTTCACATCATACCCTGCTTTCACCTTAAAAGAAAGTTTCCAGTGAAAACTCTTAACTCAATAATTTTCCTTAACTTCTTCTGGTGGTGTTTAATTTCCTGCACAGTCTAGTGTTTTTTGATGTTAGGTAGTCATGTTTTTAGATCATAGAAAATAGGTAAGGCTCTTAAAAGATGAAGGTTACTCTTGTTTCTTTTTAGAAGAATCTGCTCATCAGCTGGCACAGAATAGAGGGGATGGACACACAGCTGTAGTTTTGGTCCGTTCTAAAAAGGCTTTGTTTACCTTTTAACCGACGTGTCCTTATAGTGGCAGTGATGGCAGTTAAATAAAATGGCTATGCTCACAATACAGGAGCGAGAGTGCGGTACAAGACTAAATTGTAATGTTCATTTGCTACCATTAAGAGCACATTTTCTTTGTGTGATATATGTGAAGAAAACAAATAACAGCAGGTATGTAACAGCTTAAGTATGGCCTCCTAGAATATACTTGGGAACTGGACTCCTCTGTTTTGTAGTCTACCCCTGGCTGTGGAGGGCACTGAAGTCTTTGGCAAACTTTGGGATGCCTTCGATGGAAAAATTAGGGCCAGAGTTGTTTGTTATGTTTTGGAGACCCTGGAAAATATAGGATTTCTTTTCTCTTTCCTCATTTCATTATGAGGGTGTCCAGACCCACCCTCCACATGAGCGTTTAAAATGAGGGTGTCCAGACCCTTCACATGAGCGTGCAAACGGACTGGAAGTGGGAGAGGAGAGGGTGTGGGGGCTCGTGTGGAGGAGGCCCTGTGACTTCACTATCTTGTCTCTATAACTGCGTTGACAACATCTCTGGGAATTGGGGACTCTTGGTGGAGCTTCTGCTTACACGTACAAATGCTTCTCATTTTGTCTTTTGCCCCTCAGCTCTCCGCTCTTTTTCATATTATATATTTGTTCCCTTTGTTTTCTGCTGACCCAGGAGAGCAGAAAGGGGAACTGAAGATTTAGTTAACTTATCTCTGACTGCCTTCCAGAAGAGGGCAAATGAACCTAGGCGATCCTTTGCTGGAAAAAGGCCTGACTTAATAAAAAAGAACCTACATCCTGACGCTGCTCTTTTTTTCTGCTGGGGTGGGGAAATCTGTCATCACACACTTCACTACCTGATACAGTAGAAGTGTTTAGATGGAGCTTTTCCCTCTCTTTTTCCATAGTAAGACCACACACACACTTTTTCCAACTGCAAAAGCAGCTTATTAGCCTCATGATTGTATTCAGACTACCAGTCTGACACTGAACCCCTAATTGCTCCTGATGTGCAGTGTGCCATCAGTGTAAAATGTAAAATGTGTATACATTGTAAAGTCGCACATATGTAAGTCGCTTTGGATAAAAGCGTCTGCTAAATGACTAAATGTAAATGTAAATGGAGAGAAAATGGCACCAGGGAAAAGGAAAAACGCCAACTCAGATTGTGGAGATCACACTTTGCATGTGGTATTGTAATCCCTTGAAATGGAGAGGAGACTGTCCACTCGGAGAGACTAATATACCAGATGAGGCTGGGTGTGTGGCTGTGGGAGAGGAGACGGTCTCTCGGAGAGACTAATATGCCAGAGGAGGCTGGGTGTGTGGCTGTGGGAGAGGAGACGGGCCACTCATAGAGACTAATATGCCCGATGAGGCTGGGTGTGTGGCTGTGGGAGAGGAGACGGTCTCTCGGAGAGACTAATATGCCAGAGGAGGCTGGTGTGTGTTTGTGGGCTTTGACTGACTGTGACAGCTCAATACATGCTCAAAGCTATTCCTGTCTCCCCTCCTGATAGTGTAATTCACACCCTGAGGTCAAGTTACATGATCACTGGACTGAGGCCTGAGGTGGCCTATCCTCTCTGGTTCTGCCAGGTCATCCCTAGTTTCATTTGAAATCAAAGTTTGGAGGGGGGCATTTCATTCTTTCCTCATATTTATCCATATATTAATTATTTCCTCATATTTATCACAGAAGTTAAAGAAATGAACATCACATTGGGTGTAATTCTCAGCCGCAGAGCAAGGGGGCACTGTTCCTGCTCAGCAGCTGCTTTCTGGCGGTAGCAGGATCCCGCTCGCACACATTTACTTTTCTTTGATCCCGTGAGCTACTAGCTAGCAGTTGAAAAAAATGACGTGTCATGAATTACCTGCCCCAATACCCAGCTTTAGATGATCCGTTATTAATAACTAATTAACAGAGAGAGAAGGTAAAAAAAAAAAAAAGTCACAATCAATGCAACGATGTGTTTTTGTGTGGCAGTGGCGACGGTCAGAGAATTGGAATGTTGTTAAGTCTATTATTTCTATGCTTCATAATTGTGATGTACAGCACTGGTGGTGAAAACGGATGAAATGAAGTAACTGTGTGCACACCTTGACTTGTAACTTAACTTTTTTAATTTGAATGTCACACGGACATTTCACACAGATCAATTCTTCAGCCTGCTTTTATGTCAGTCTAATAGTGATAGTGATGGTAATGTTTCTATACATTTGGGTGGATTTTCTTTTGTGGTTACGGTATGTGGCATGTTTGGTCAGTAGATGTGGCTGATGGTGAGATGTTTCTGGCCTATTGTGGGTCATTGTTGCCTCACATAGAGTATTTGCTCTGTATCATCTCTCCATGTATGCATACGGCTCCATTTCTTCAATGTTTAATCAATGATGTGGCAGTGATCAGGGCATATCTAGGCTGTATTGCTGTGCGTAGTTGTTGCCTGCGTAGTTGTTGTACCAATATTTCCCATTTATTACCTTGACTGTGGCATCCTGCCATAGTCTAATTTGTTCTGCCACGGTTTCATAATGAAACGAAAACACTTCTCAGAAGAACAAAAGCAATGTTGCTTCAGCAAAGCAACCCTCACTACCGGTCAGCCCCCCTTCCCCTCTCCTCCCCAGCTGTATGTACACATGCTCTCACACGCGTGCGCACTGGACCGTCTTCCCCTCTCCTCCCCAGCTGTGCGTACACATGCTCTCACACGCGTGCGCACTGGACCGTCTTCCCCTCTCCTCCCCAGCTGTACGTACACATGCTCTCACACGCGTGCGCACTGGACTGTCTTCCCCTCTCCACCCCCGCTGTACGTACACATGCTCTCACACGCGTGCGCACTGGACGGTCTTGTCACCTGGCTGCATCCTGAGATACGAGGCATTTTAAGGACACAACACTGTTTGATTTGAGGTAAGTAACGTTAACTTTATAGTATCCACTGCAGTTATCCACTAGTCCAAACACTATCGTAAGACGGCAATCAGATAATGTCAATGCAGAACTATCATTGATAATAAACATGAATCTAACTTCTGCTTAGTTTGGGAACGTTAACATCAGTTTGTCCGATTCTTGTCTCATCCCTTTAAAACGGTGAACTGTTGAATTCGCAGAGTTTTAGCATGATTTTGATTCAGAAACGTTGACCTCAATGCTGCTAACACATTTGTTAGCATGTTTTCATCCTTTAAAATACGATTGCATGCTCTAACCAGAGCCGCTGTGATATTTCAGTGAGTTATTAAGGTCTTTGCCGTGGCCAACGGCGGCAAACATAGATCCCATCATGCACAGACCTTAATAAAGAGTCGCACCTCAGAACTCACTGAAATATCACAGTGGCTCTGTTTAGAGCATGCAACATAACTGTTTTCAGTTTCTTAGGAGCAAGTTGGCTCTTCATGTTTTATTTTCATTCGTTTTTCTAATTGTAGTTGCCTTCATTCTCAGGTCAAACCAGCCCTTCGTCACAGGCTCTAAGGAGAACAGCGGGCAGCCTGCCTGATGCTCTCTATCAGTGGGCCGAGCCCAGAGGACTTGAACTACAAAAGAGAATTAGAACTGTTTTTCTTAAAGCCAGGAAAAAAACGCCCAAAATCAGGGTGCAAAGTTTAACAAATAAGGAGTTTGGTGCTTTGGAAGCTTGGTGGTCATATACTTTCAACTCATGTGAATTCTTCCCCCACAAGAATGTATCATATTTACATTAAGTAAACTGGTGCCAAAGCCTTCACACATTGAAATACTCTGCAAGAAGACCTAAGAATAGCTGAAACCGTGGACGACTTTAAACGTGAACTTAAGAAATAAGACCCCCCAATTTCCTTCTGTGAAGTGCATTGTGTTACCTCCTGGTATGAAATGCGCCATATAAATAAAATTTGATTTGATTTGATTGAGGTGCCAAGTTTATTAACATTCAAATAGTCACCCAGTCCTTCCTGACGGCAGACCTTCACACCTTTCATACTTCGACCCCATTCTGTTCCTCTTCATAATATGTCCCACCTTACACCCTGAACCAGACCCCCAGACACACTCAATATGTTAAGTTGTGTATTCTACCTTCTGACTGAACTGAATGAGACTTGTATACTATAGAGAAGATTGAGAGGTGTGGAGACACCGACCACTATGTGTGGTGAGAGGACGGAGTAAGCACCGACCACTATGTGTGGTGAGAGGACGGAGTAAGCACCGACCACTATGTGTGGTGAGAGGACGGAGTAAGCACCGACCACTATGTGTGGTGAGAGGACGGAGTAAGCAGTGATGCTGGGAGATTGACGGAACATCGCTGCCCTAAGGGATGCAAGGTCAACACAGAAGAGACTTGCACTACACTATACACGATATCTCCTAATCATCTCTCTTTCTTTCTTTCTCTCTCTCTCTCTCTCTCATCGTAGCGTGTTGTGTGTGTGTGTCTCAGAT